>NC_056743.1:1045443191-1045743191 GCF_019279795.1 Protopterus annectens | reverse complement strand
GCTACTTTCACACTGTGGGTTCTATCTGTGAGCCAGTTTGCAACCCACCTAGTGATATAGTGGTTGATGCCTAGCTTAGTGAGTTTTTCTATGAATGAGTGGGGAATGGTATCAAAGGCCTTGGCCAGATCAAGGTAGGCTATGTGAACCACCTTGCCTTCATTCACAGCTCTGGTGACTGACTCAAAGAAGTCGACCAAGTTGTGCAGGCATGATCTACCCTTTACAAAACCAAACTGTGTGGGATCCAGAGTTTGGAGATTCCCTATATCCTAGTTTATTAGTTCCATGATGATGCGTTCCATAGCTTTGCATATCACACTTGTCAGGCTAATGGAGCAGTAGTTCCCAGGGTCTGTAGTCACTCCTCCTTTGTGGAGAGGGATGACTGTAGCAGTGTGCCATTTGGTAGGGACAAAGCCTAAGGTGAGGCTGTGATTAAACGTGGCACACAGGTGAGGTGCCAGTTCACACTATATTTCATGTAGAACACAGCCAGGGATATTGTCAGGTCCCATAGAAGCTGTATTCTTGTCCTGGGACAGTGCTGTTTTAACCTGTGCAGCAGTAATACTGGGAGCCTGGAAATCTACTGGTATTGTGATTGGTCCTTTGGTGGGGAGAGAGGGGTAAAGTTGTCACTTAATCTGCCGGCCAGTACATTGGCAATATCTGTTGGATCGGTATAGGAGGTACCATTGTGCAGTAGCTCAAAACAAATCTGGGTATTGCAGTGGAGATTCTTTACACAACTCTAGAAGACCTTGTGGTTATCTTTACTATCTGTTACAATTCTGTTTTAATAGCTAGCTTTAGAGGATTTGATGAGGGATCTCAACTTTTTGTTTAGGGTGATAAGGGAGTTTTTCCAACCTTGGGACTTCACCTTATTCCGCATCAGTTTCCACCTTCTGTTGTAGAGTTTGTTTATGGCAGGGGACCACCAGATTGGCTTCCTTTTTTAGAGGAGAGCATCTTGGTTCTGTTGGGTATGGTGAGATCCATACATTTGTGTATGTGTTTGTACAGTGCATTGGTGTATGATTCGGCGGTCATGCAACTATTCTCCATTTGCATGGGTGCTGTGAAGTTAGGCATGTCTGTTTTTAGCAGCCCAAAGTTAGCTTTGGAGAAGTTTTTCATGGTGGTTATCTTTGCGAGGGGTGGGGTGGGATGAATGTGGATTTCCAAGGTGATTAGTTTGTGGTCAGATCTAACCAAGGAAGGAGTTGACTATTGGTGTAGAGCAACGATTGCCCATGTTAGTAATGACCAGATCAAGGATGTTGCTACCTCTGGTGGGGGTAAAAATGAGCTGGTCCAGGGCATTGGAATTCATGAAGTCCAGGAAACATTGGGCAAGTATGTATTGGTACATGAGTAGTTTTCCCAGTTAATGGAGGGGTAATTGATGTCGCCCAGTATGAGAGTGTTACGTTGGACCCTAATATTCTCCAGGGTACTTAGGAACATGGAGTGTGAGTCTTGGGACATGGTTGGGGACCTATAACAGGCTACGATTTGAATTGCTGTCTTACCCAGTGTTAGCTGCACCTGAAGTATCTCTGATGCATTATGTTGGGCTATCAGTCTGGAGGTGTGTGCATCCTTTATGAATATGGAAACACCACCGCTTTTGAAGCTTCGGTCCAAGTTCTGGAGCCGAAAGGTGTGGAATGAGTTATAGCCTGGTAGTGCAGGGGTGCTTTCTGTGGGTTCCTATTATTTTAGCAAATACATTAAATTGTGAACGCTGTTTCGTTGAACAACATTATGTGAAATGGCAAAATTCCAAAAGCAAGGAACAGCCATTTTTTCCAAGGGAAAAAAAATCACTGGGCCGTTTTCGGGACTTTGCCATTTCTTCCACTGTGGTGCGATCTTGGAGTTGGTATATTTACGTAGGGGTGTGTGGGGGCAAAATCCCCCACTTTATTTTGTGTTTGGATATTTTTTTTTACGGATCAGTGATTTTTTTCCCTGGGAAAAAATTTGCTGATCCGTGTGTTCTACGTTTTGGATTTTTGGGTATTATGGGTTGATTATATAGCGTTCGCAATTCAGTGCATTTACTAATATAATATAGACCCCTTTCTGCTGCCTTGAACCAGGTCTCTGTTACAGCACAAATGTCAATGTTCTCCATTTTAAGGAGTGCTTCGAGTGAGTGCATTTTGAGATTTAGACTTCTAGCGTTGAGCAGCATGACCCTCAGATTGCATTTGTTTGTAGCTGTTACAGTGGTAATTTGGTCTTTGGAACACCACCTAAAAAAGGCACTATAAAGGTGGCAAGAGCCTTGGCCAGTATCCGGAAGCAGGCCATCTTTGGCAAAGCATCAAGGTCTGTCAATCATGTCATCCCAGGTAGACAGATACTGGATCCCCTTAGAATGACACCAGAAACTTAGCCAGTTGTTGAAATCAATCATTTTCTGCTTGTACTGTGGTATCATTCTGGGTGATGGTAGGATGCTGCTCAGGGCTAGGGTCATACCCGCCAGGGCTACATAATCCGAGAGCTCCTCCATGTCTTTTTTCATGTAGTCCAGGGAGGTATGTCTGGGGTCATTCACACCCACATGTACAATGACAGAGTCATATTTGTACCTGTTGTTTAGGGACCTGAATGCATGCGTTATGTTGCGGATCCTGGCACCTGACAGGCAGCTGACTGTTACTTTCTCCTTACTCAGCCTAGTGAGTGGGACATCAGTGTGCCTCACTATCGAGTCACCTATGAACAGTGTGCCTCACTATCGAGTCACCTATTATCAGTGTGCTGGGTATGCTGTTTTGCATTAGGGGCTTTGGTTGAGTGGCACACTGTTTCGGAGAGTTATGCGTCTCGTAATTACTGTTGTGTTGTGGTGGTCAAGTGCATTTCTGCCTTGAAGGTCTCTGTTGTTTGGGTAGATTTCATGAAGGTGGGTGTGTAGTTTGTGTTTTTTTTGTGAAGGCAGTGCTAGTGTGTGTTCTGGAGGGCTATGTGTTCCATGTGGTGTGGTGCAAGTGTTGACCTTCTCCTCTTGACCAGCTATTCCGTCTTGGCTGGAGAGTGTGTGGCTTCCAATTTGGATATATAAGTGCATCTCTCACAAGTCTGAGTGTTGGGAGGTAAGAGGAGAGGGTGAGGAGAAGTGTATATGAGGCAGTTGCTACATTGCCTCAGGATGCCAAAGTTCACCAGGTTAATAGGAGAAAGCACAGGGAACTGACCTTTAGACATGCTTGGAGGGGTGGGCATTAATAATAAGTACTGGAGCTGTTTCCTTGTTGAACGTTTAGTGCTGGTAGCACTTTTGTGTACTACAATAATTGCTACAAGAAGTCTGGTATGGCAAAGTGCTAGACTAATAAGCTAGTAAAAGTGCAGGAGAGGAGAGAACTAGCAGATCTAAGGGAAAAATTGAAGAGCAGACTTTGGCACCTCTCAGAAACATACAAACAGTCCTGGATACAGCAAATCTGGACTAGACTAGTTACAGGAAAGGTGGGAAACAAGGGCAAACACAGGCTTTTAAACCAGAAAGTTGAAAGAGATGGAAAAACTGCCCAAAAGGCAAATGAACTACAAATTCTGGGCCAGAAACCACTCCTCTTGTGGTAGATAAGCTACCTAGTACTCGGATCTATATCAGATAATCAAACTTTTAAAAGTTTAAACACAATATGGTCGAGACCATATGTTCGAACTCTTAAAAGTTCGAAAATCAAATAAAAAAAACCAGAAAAAAACCTACCTGAAAGCTTATGCAGGGGCAGGGGGGAAACCTCCCCTACACCCCCACCACCCCACTCTTTAAATATACAAACTTCCATTGTTGCACTGTACGGGGATCTCCGCTGAAACATTTAAACTTTTAAAAGTTCAATCATATGGTGTGGACCATATGATGTTCGAACTTTTAAAAGTTTGACAACATGATAGGAAACCTAGTGCTTACCACTCCCACTGATAAGCTAGAAGGCTTCCCTCCAACACAGAAAGGCTTGTGGGGCTCAGAAGCTTACATACAGTCTTGGATACAGAAAATCTGTATCTGTATCTGTGGTAGCTTGGTACCCTTGTTGTCTCGAGACAGCTTACTGCTGGCATTTTGTCATTCCCACTTACTGGCTCTCCCACCTTTTGTTCCCCACCTTGTCTCCATGGACATTTATATGCTACATGGCCCCACCATTTTCTTTTAAAACATTTAACCCTTGATTCTGGACATGTACCTGGACTAGTGGCTTCCCTGGCTACTGGTGGACTCTGTTGGGGCAGTCTGGGGTGCCCACTATGGGTTCCCTTAGACCCATGAGCAGCACTGGGTGTCCCTTTCCTGTGCAGTGATGCTCTGCTTACTAGGTATAGGTCTCCCTTCTTCCCCAACTCATCTGCAGTAGTACATTGTCTATCAGCTAAACAACTTCTCATGTCCTCAGGCAAAGTGCTAATGGCTTGTTCCCTCAACAAAAGGTCTGCCAGCCCTTCAAAAGTGGTGAACTGACATCCACTCTCCCACCTTTGAAAATAAGTGCTTAGTTCAGCAATATATTCACACACACTTTCATCTGCCTTCTGTCTGTGCTCACGAAACTTTTTCCTATGAGCTTTAGGTGTGAACATAAAACATTCTGAAAGACAGTTCTTTACAACATTATAATTTAAACAGTCAGTATCAGACAATTTAGAAATACCAATTACAGCTTTACCATGGACTAAGGGGGTCAGGAACCGTACCCAGAGGCCTTGGTCAACATTATACTGGTTACATACCCTTTCAGCCATAAGAATGAAACTATCAAAATTATCCCCCTCTGTAAATTGTGGAAGAAATGTACTGATCTTTTTTGCTTCTGGGTTCGGTTACTCCCTTCCCCATTATCTCCATGATTCTGGCAAAGAGTCAGCATCTCCTTTTCATGTTTCCATGACCTCTCATTCTCCTCAGCTACCAGGTGTCACAATTTCTCTTTTTCCTAGCCTCTAGACATTGCAGTTTTTTTTTATTTTCCTCAGCCCCAGGTATCTCAGCATCTCTGCTGCATCTATTTACAAATGTTTGGCCTCCAGCTCAAGTCTCTTTAACTCCAAATGGATTTTTAAGTCCTCTGTGGAAAGGTTGAATTGTCCATTTGCTGAGAGTTGTACATTCTCAAGGCCAGTCTGATTGTCCTCCTGATTGCTATCTTGTGATGTAACTGTGACTAAAGCTTCAATCATTTCTGTCTTAGTCAGGTTGGCATGCACCAGTCCTTTAGCCTGGCACATCTCAGCCAACTGCTCTTTGTCAGCTTGCCATACTTATCTGCTGGCTTGCTTGCTTGCTCTCCCTGACTAACTAAGCTAACAATTGCTGTAGGTGCTTGGAAAGATATATATCAAAAGGGGTGTTGTACTCAATTATTGGCCTGATGAGGGAAGAGTACAGAGAGGTTATAACTTCTTTTCTTTCTGGAGGCAATGTCCTTACTTATGAGATGAGCAATATAGAATTCCCTTCTTACCACTGTGGAGTCATGGTGGTCAAAGCTAAGGTTGCTGACAACCTGTGTGCCCAGGTCTCTCACTACTGAGTGCATACTTAAGGTGTTGCTATTGATGTGGTAGTTAGCAGGAACATCGCTCTTACCGAAAAGGATGACAATACATTTTTTTTTGCATTGAGTTTATGGCCATGACTTTGGAACCAGTCATTTGTTTTTGTAAGATCCTCTTGTAGGATGTTGACATCATTTGGAGAGTCCATGAGTGCTCCCAGTTTACAGTCATCAGCAAACGTCATCAGCCACAGACCTTTAGTTTTTTCTTATACTTTGGAGAAATAGATTCCAAATAATAGTGGTCCCAGGACTGATCCCTGTGGAATGCCACTGTTTACAGATCTGCAGTTGGATGTGAATTCCTCTATTTTGACTATTTGGGTTTTATCAGTGAGCTAGTTAGTGACTCATCTAACAATATAAGGGTTGATACCTAGCTGGGTGAGGTTGTCAATGATGCCTGAGTGAGGGATAGACTCAAACACCTTGGCTAAGTCTAGGTAGACTGTATGCACAGATTTCCCCTCATCCAGGGCTTTGGTGACTGTCTCAAAGAAGTCCACCAGGTTTAATCAGCACGATCTCCCTTTGACAAATCCAAGCTTGGTCAAGAATTTGGAGATTACATGTATCTTTGTTGATAAGGTCCACGATGTTTTGCTCCATGGCCTTGCAGATAAGGCTAGTCAGGCTAACAGGTATATAGTTCCCAGGGGTGGAAGCACAACCTTTGTGCAGGGGAATAATGGTGGCCGTTTTCCATTCAACTGGGATGAATCTGGTGCTTAAGACTATGACTGAAAAGAGTACCCAGTGGTGTTGCTAATTCCTGTTGGAGCCTATGTAGGACATAGCCCGGAATGTTATCAGGTCTTATAGATGCTGTGCTTTTGGCCTTAGAGAGTGAGTTTGTGACCTGCTCTTCAGAGATACAAGGTAGGGGACAGGTAGTAGGGATGTCATGGGATACATGTGGCGAGGACAGGAGAGTGAAGTTTTCACAGAACTTGTTAGTCAACAGGTTAACTATGTCCACAGACTCAGTATATGTGGCATCATTAACTACCAGTTTGGCACAGACCTGGGCCTTTCCTTTTAGGTTACGGATGTAACTAAAGAATGCCTTATGGATGTCCTTAGTTGACAAAGCTAATTTGTATCCGTAGTTTGCTTTGGAGGACTTTACAAGAAGTCTTATTCGCTTGTTTAAGTTGAGGAAGGAGTGTTTCCAGTTTAGGGCTCGCTCCCTCTTATCTTAAACATCAATTTCTTCCTCTTATTGTAAAGCCTGTTAATGGCAGTTGTCCACCAGGCAGGTTTGCTCTTCCTTGAGGTTTTGGATTTGAGTCCCAAATGAGGGCTATCCGTGTTCATTTCACTTTTGTGATTCTGACATTGTCTGTACAGAGTGCTTTGTCTGTAATAGTGACTCTGTGTTTGTGGGTGTGTGTGTGTGTGTGTGTGTGTGTGTGTGTGTGTGTGTGTGTGTGTGTGTGTGTCTATATAGTTACAAGGGGGTTGGATGTGTGTGTGTGTGTGTGTGTGTGTGTGTGTGTGTGTGTGTGTGTGTGTGTGTGTGTGTGTGTGTGTGTGTGTGTGTGTGTGTGTGTGTGTGTGTGTGTATTTGTGATTTGACTTGATCCCTATGATAGGAATTTCCTTGCAGAAAGAATAAAGCTCTATATGAAAAATCATCACCTGACTGTCCAGAGGACTTTATTCGTCCAGTGACAGTAATACCAGCATGATATGCTAGAGGTTTTGGGACTGAGTTCCAAATGAGAGCTACTTTTTGTCCTTTCATTTCTATAATAATTATGAAATTATTTTTAAAGCCATTGGAAAGCAAGTTATATTGACTTCTGATGGTACAGAGTTTTTGAGAAGCAAACTGTGTATACCTCATAATATGTGACAGTTGAGAGGTATGTTCACTAGTGTTGCTGTATTGCCGTACTTTGTTTACACTGTAAGACAATTAACTTTTATAGGTATGGCCAACATTTATTCTCTGATCTAGTGTTTGATTTTTTTACTTGGTTTTCAAACCATTATTCTGAAGGAATTTAAAAAAAGAAAAACAAACTGCAAGACCTCTAACAGTTTACAGATTATAATATTAGAAACTAAGAATAAAATAATTTTTTTCTGTTTGCATGTATGTGCATGCAGTAATTTGCCAGTTAATGTCCATGTATATACTGTACACTGTATTTGTGTCTTAACTTTCCCTTTCAGCCCAGTTTGTGATTGTTTTATAGAATATGAGTTTGCAAAAGCTGACAGTTCAGTAGCATTGTGGATAGTCCACAAAATCTGTTTAAGGCACAGATCTTGTTATATTACAAGTTAACTTTACACAGAACTGTGGCTCTTGTTAGACTTTAACTTGATGAACCAATGTGATAGAAACCACATTAATATGAAGAGCAATTTGAAATTATATCTTTCTTCTCTGTGAGATATATGAATATTAAAGAAACTTCCATTTTTGTTATAATAGAAAGCATTACTTGAAGGTACGCTCAGGGACACAGAACTGCATTATAACATGGAAATGGAAAGGCTTGGGGCCCTCATCAGCAGAATCGAGGCAGAACTATCTCAGTTTCGCAGTGATATGCAGAGACAGGCCCAGGACTATGAGGCGCTACTAAATGCCAAGATGAAACTGGAAGAAGAAATTGCTACATACAGATGCCTGCTGAAAGGAGATTCAGATGAATCATTAATGTATGTAAAACAGATATGTCATCACTGTAGTGGAGAAATTTCGGTATAATAATGCATTGTCTGAAATCAGATATGTAGGCCATTTACAGATTTCATTTAAGCAAATGAGAGGAAAGGGACATTTCAGGGGAATTCTGGTAAGGAATGATAAGTATAAGGTCTTAATATAACCCACCACCACATCTCACAAACTGCCCCTGATTTTACAGAACACCCCTCATTTTGCCACATAATTTCTCCCTGTCTCACATAAAATATTTTATTTTCTGAGGACTGATTATTCAGGATTAGAGATAGTCAATAATGCCAGACATTACACTCATACTTTTCTGTTCAAGAAATGCATGCTGATGTAAAACATATTGCTCTATTAAATTTTTAAGTGAATTAAGAGCAATACTTAAAAATTGTCCTTTATTTTGGGCCTTTGCCCGTCCCATTATTTTGGCTTTGTCACTGTTTTTTGCACAAAGAACTTGAGAGGTATGACTGAGTTTCTTTTTTTTCTTGTGTCCCTGATCTATGAAAGCCTTTCATCCACTTCATGTGATATGAGGTACATTTTCTAGTTTTGGTGTGTGTAGTTTATATATCATAGCATATCTCAGATTGTGCATCTCTCAGTTTGACTGTGGTTTCAGTACTAAAGTTGCCCCATTTGCATGCAGTTTCCTACTTAGGAGTGCAGAACCCTAGTCCCTAGAAAATCCCTGGGACTGGAGGCTACTTGTTGGAGGCAGGAATGTATAGTTAATACATTTAGTAGAATGGATTAAAGTGAGTGCTAAAAGAATATATCACACCATGTCACATCATAGCCTGTAGCCTTAGGCCCTAATAGAAAGTATTAATCCAAACTCTTAACTCTGAGATTCTTCCTGGCAATGCTTGCAAACTATTGCAATTGTTTTGGTCTTGACTGTCCTGTTTTCAAGAGATTGGCAGGAAAAAAGAACTATATGCATGTGACAATAAAACTTGCGGTTCATTGTTTTTTTTTACAAAACCAGTCCAAGACCGTAATGGAGACAATGGTTCGATAAAATGCAAATCCTTTATTCGGAAGGTAAGTAATAGATCCAAACTGGTCAAATAGAAAACAGCAGAATCAGACAAGCGCTTTCGCTTGGATAATTCCAAGCTTTATCAAGTCAGAAACCTTTTTCAGTTTTTCAAAACTGGTTTCTGACTTGATAAAGCTTGGAATTATCCAAGCGAAAGCGCTTGTCTGATTCTGCTGTTTTCTATTTGACCAGTTTGGATCTATTACTTACCTTCCGAATAAAGGATTTGCATTTTATCGAACCATTGTCTCCATTACGGTCTTGGACTGGTTTTGTTGATTCCGCTTGGTTTGCACTCTATTCTTCATTGTTTTTTTTTGTTATGAAGACTTGTTTACTATGTTACCTGTTGCTCCATGAAGTCTAAGCAAGCCATTTTAGTGTGTTCTTCCACAAGGCATACCAACTAGTATGGACATGGGTGGGCTTAAAAAAAGAACATTCAGGGTTTACTTTGGAGAGGAAGATGGCCATGGAGCTGGTCACCCACTTTCAGTTATTCAGTAGTGTATGTTGCAGACCAGATGGGATTTCTTTTTTTTTTTTTTTTTGCTGTTTACTATAGCAATAACCCACGCCTGGGTGTGGGTAATGCTAAATTTACCCATGGTTGGCGTGGTTTGGTCCCGAGGGCGAAGCCCGGGACCAAACAAAGCCAACCGTGGGTAAATTTAGCATTACCCACACCCAGAAGTGGGTTATTGCTATTATACCATGACATTATTTAAGAAAAGAAACTATTACTTTTCTTAAATAATGGCATAGTATAATGCCTGTTTACTGCCCTTCTGCAGATGTCTGGCATCCGCGGCAGTTCTGATGTACTGGCGCCTGCGCAGTACATCAGAGTTGTGAGCAGCAACGGAGAAAGCCAGATCTCCGTTGCTTTTTTTTTAGTGTTTCGCTATGTTAAATGAGTTTAACATAGCGAGACAGTTTTAAAATAAGCAACGGACATCTCCGTTGCTTATTTTAACTGTCTCGCTATGTTAAACTCATTTAACATAGCGAACACTAAAAAGCAACGGAGATCTTGCTTTCTCCGTTGTTTTAAAACACTGTTCGCTATGTTAAATGGGTTTAACATAGCGAGACAGCTTTAAAATAAGCTACGGAGATCTCCGTTGCTTATTTTAAAGCTGTCTCGCTATGTTAAACCCATTTAACATAGCGAGACAGTGTTTTAAAAAAACAAGTTATACTAATGGAAAAAAGTCCGGGCGACCGGACCTTTTTCCATTAGTATAACTCGATTTACAACGGGCACGCTGGCCAATCAGCGTGCACGTTTTGGGGGGATCATGGTATAATAATAGTTCTAACATTTTTGTCTAGGTAGCGTTGTAACATTTTAAGAATATCAAGATACATATCTGCTGAGATTGTAGTTTTGTGTGTGTGTGTGTGTGTGTGTGTGTGTGTGTGTGTGTGTGTGTGTGTGTGTGTGTGTGTGTGTGTGTGTGTGCGTGTGTGCGTGTGTGTGTGTGTGTGTGTGCATATACATCTAAAGGTCTTATATCATTATCTTCATAGGCCTTGAGGCATTTTTGTTCTTAATTCTCCCAGTATGAATCAGTGTGAATTAAAAAATCTGTTAGTACTTAACTCTGTGAGTTTAATTTGTATTCTAATGTTCTTGCTTTCTTGTCTTTAGCTTGCAGGATGCCCCATCTGCTATGAAAGTCAACAATGTCCAGACAGTGCAAAAAATTACAGTAATTACAAAGAAGCTGATTGATGGCAAGGTTGTAGAAGACAATATTGTCACAGATACAAAATAAAATGTAATGGTTTAACAGTGATGTGATGATGTTGGTCTAGTTAAGTCAGGAAATGTTTGACACTGAGTATTGTATGGTTTGCCATTTCTTTCTAGTGTTTCTTATCTATTGACTTTGTTGACAAAAAAGTAAAGAAAAAGAAGTAATTGAAAAGCTGACTTCTTTTTTTCTTATTGGAAATAAGCCGCAATATTTTTCCTAAAATGTTAACACAATACCTTTTTGGACAGTATTCACAAAAGTTTAGAAAAGACCACACACACATTTAATTAAAATTGTTTAAGATGTTGTCTTGTGTTCCACTTTCTTCCTGTTTTTTCCAAGTTTAAAAAACTACTCTGCTTTATGGGTGATACAAAGCTGTGAGTTGTGGTATAGATTGCTTACTACAGTCATTACATCTTTGGTGCATCTTAAAAAAGTGGGGACTTATATTTGCCACTAGATGGCAGAATTGTGCAACAAATGATAGTCCAAGCTAGCTGCACAGTAGAATGTGTGGTTCAGAATGAGTGTATGTTATGTCAAGTGTATAAATCCAATAAAGAGATGTTACAAAAAAAAAAAAAAAAAAAAGAATGTGTGGTTCAACCAAATCAAAAATTATGTGGGAAGCAATTATTATTACTGCACTTCTACAGTATAGCTAGTCATTTGGTGCAGGTAATGTGCTAATGTCAAAAATTATACATGCAGCAAATTGGTTCGTCATATATTCTAGCAGGTATGTAAGATCTGTTTGCATTCATCAGTGCATTTTGTACAGTAGACTTACTCCACATTCTTTGTCCAGCTCTATCTGTATAATAAAACCTACTTGTTATTGAATAGTGCTGCAACAAAACAAAAAGGGTATCACTACAGGAAAAGTTCTAGGTTCCTTTAGGTGATATTTCAGTATGCTGGTACTCAACTAGCTGTGTTAGAGATGCTGCTCTGCTGGGAGCTGGAGAAGAGGAAGAAGGTGGATTTTCCGACATTTCTATCTTTTCCAAGTTTGCGTGACTGGACATTACTTGTATATAGTGATGAAGGGTGTGGCAGCTCTCCCCCATATTGGACAGTGTGGGATGGCTTGCCCCTTAAAAAGCAAACAAAAAAATATTTTTATGTGTTATGTGATTATTGGAGTGTCACTGCTTTGCACGTGCAATGTTTTGCTCATTTAGATGCTTTCCATATGATTAATTGCACACTGAGTGTGTTATTATTAATGATAAACCCACCTGGATGGTTTCTATTGTTTGAGCACATCTGCTCACTTATTCATGCTTTGATCTCCTTTCCTGGCACACTGACTGGAATTACCCTGTGATAAGGCTGTCAAATGAGTCACTGGTCTACATAATGGTTAACAACAAGTGTTTCATGCACAAAAGGAATGTTGCAGAGTGCCAGGGGCAAAGCAAGATGATGGGAAGTAAAATGTTTGATCTTTCTAGTTTTTCTTTTCCTTTAGAAAGCAGGAGTCATAATGGTAGAATGTCCTAGATGACATTGTGTGCTCAGCTTATCTAGGAAACTCTCTTATGTTCTGATTCACAAACTCTCCCAGAAAATGATTGCAGTCATCAGATGTTTCCCTCCTCTAATAAGCACATCTCAATGAAATTTTGAAACCTAGATGCTCAGTGTTATAGAACTGTGTGCACATATTTATTTATCTTATGTGGATGAGGCTAGTCCCACTAAGGTTCCTATCATGTTGTCGAAATTTTAAAGGTTTGAACATCATATGGTCGACTCCATATGATCGAACTTTTAAAAGTTCAAACGTTTCAACGGAGATCCCCGTACAGTGCGGCAATGGAAGTTTTCCATTGTCTGCACTGTAGTGCGATCTCGGAGTTGGTATATTTAAAGAGCATGGGGTGTGGGGGTGCAGGGGGTCTTGCCCCCCTTGCTTAAGCTTTCAGGTATTTTTTTCTGGGAT
Organism: Protopterus annectens; assembly: GCF_019279795.1. Lineage (NCBI taxonomy): Eukaryota > Metazoa > Chordata > Ceratodontiformes > Protopteridae > Protopterus > Protopterus annectens. The sequence continues at coordinate 1,045,730,149 of NC_056743.1, read as the reverse complement.
TTTTGTTATTATTTGATTTTCGAACTTTTAAGAGTTCGAACATATGGTCTTGACCATATGGTGTTCGAACTTTTAAAAGTTCGATTATCTGATATAGACCCGTCCCACTAGGCTAGTGGGCTCTTTTCAAGAGAGACCCAAGGTGGTATTTATACCACTAGGGGAAATTATATCAGGGCATCAGGAAACTTCCTCTGCTCTTTTTGATACGTATCATGGGATCTTTTACATCCACCCAAGTTACTACCAGCTCAAGAAGATGGGACATTAATTTAATGTCTTATCTGAAGGATAACATACTATCCATATCCATTTAATTGGTGTGGGAAGAGAACCTGTAGCTTTCTGTACTAAAGGCAAATGTGCTATCTGTTGTACCACTAATGCTGCTCTTGTATAAAAAAATTCTATAAAATTATAAAAGTAATTTGTTCTACTGCCTAAGCATCTCAGGCTGAATACTGTGTTTAAAAACATATGCATCAATAAGATTATACCCATAATGCAAATTATCTGCTGCATACATATATGTGTATGCTCAGACCATGGCTGAAAATGGACAGTTTTACTTACCCAGTTAACAAGTAAATAAATCAATAAATATACTAGTACAAGCAAGGAAATCCATCTAGCCACACCCCATTTTTCTATACCATACACACACACACACACACACACACACACACACACACACACACACACACACACACGCATACACGCATACACACACACACACACACACACACACACACACACACACACACACACACACACACACACCTATGGCCAACTTAGAGTGACCAATCCACTTACTACGTGTCTTTGGAATGTAGGAGAAAACCAGAGCACTGGGAAGAAACTCAAATGAACACGGGAATGACATGCCGACTCCACACAGAAGGCACCTGTTCTTGGTTAATGATTAACATATAGGTTTGATAGTAAAAACAGGATTGCACAGATGCATGTTACAACAAATGGAAAACCAGGGTGGTCATTGTTAGGAGACCAGATAGTAAGTGCCTACTGGGAGAAAAGCAAGGGGGTAGTCTTAGAGTGTTAGTTAATGCGTATATAACAAATAAAGTGACATTTTAAAGACATTTAATTACTATAATAATAATAATATAAAACAAATCCCATGAATTCCATGGCCTGTGCTTCTAACCATTCCCAGTATATCCAAACACCCAAATGTCTTCCTTACACTCCTTCATTTTACTTCAAAGATATTGCAATAAAAGAAACTGAAAAACTAACTGACAAATTCCCTGCTGATGTTCCTACAGGAACAGATGGCATCCACCCTTGGTTTGTCACAGTTTGTAAAGATCACTTAATATGACCTCACAAATTCCTTTACAATACTTGCCTTTCCCAAAATGTCCTGCACAGCTCTTGGAAATTAGCCATTATAAAACCAGTTCCTAAAATACTGGAACCAGCCTTCACAGATGACTTTCAATGGATATCAGTGCTGCCAACTCTAGAAAGAATATTTGAAATGATCATTTATTCTCAATATTGTGGTTACTTGCAATCCTATGGAGTTTTCTCCCACATCCATCATGACTTCTTGTTAGGAGCAAGTACCTTGACTGCTTTATATACCCTCACAGATAACACTCTATTGAATATCGGCGACAGTAACCTTACAGGCTCAGTTTTTTTAATCGACCTGACTAAGGTCTTTGACTTGGTGGACCACACTCAATCAGGAATAAACAGTGAAGTCATCCTATGGCTTAAGAGCTTCCTAAATTTCAGAAAATTTACAGTTAAAACTGGTACCTCAATCTCGTCCCTCTATAAAGGAGTACCACAGGGGTAAAACTCTTCTCCAGTACAATTGCCTCCATTTATAAACTCACTTCTAGCTGATCTACTTCATGTACTTGCCATCCTACATGCAGACTGAAACCGAAACAAAGTATACATATTTTTTAAGCAAAGTGTAGCTTCGTAATGGCCGCCTCTCTCCACTCCTTTTGAAAAGCTATACATAGGATATAAACTGCAGCTGAGTCAATGTAACTGGAAGAAAAAGAGTGGAACAAGTACTGTTTCCACGAAGCAATAAAGAATGTTTAAGAAAGATTGCTGACTAAAAAATGGAAAATATCAGTTGTATTGTATTGTATCTGAATATTAAAGTCTGTTGACAGGTATCAGAATATTGACAATGAGCGTTAGAGAAATGTGCCGACAAGCTGCACAAGTAAGGTATAAAGTAATGTTGGTACATAGATGTTTTAAACAATTACTGACAAAACATTTAGCCATAAAGATACTGTTGGCATGGCACTGGTCACTACAAGTTCGTCATGGAAATGCAACTTTAAGTGATAATGTGGACCTTGTGACAGTAACCTGGGCAACGTCCTGGGGTATGATATTCAAAGACAGCTGAATCCATAACGTTTACACTAATAACCGCTGCTATGAAGAACTAGTACTATAACACAATAAACTTCAGTAAACTGCAGTGAAATAACAATCTGACTGTGAAATAAATAAAAACACTGAGGCTCAGGATAGATTCAATTAAGCTTTTGTTCTATTATGATTACAAGAATGTCTTCAGAATAACAATGCAAAACTTTAGAGTGAATGTTACATATAGAAAAAGTATCATGTGAGAAGACAATAACCAATAACAGTACAGTAGCATTGCTGTGATAGTTATATAAATTACCCGATGAGATGAACAGTGGTTTTACAAAAAGAGCAGTACAAGTGTAGATATGTAGATCTTTCCACTTTTACCCTAGACCTGGTTGCTGTCCACCCTGCTCAGGCACTTCCACCTGCACCTCTGTGTTCCTGCATATCCCTAAGCCTGACTGCCTGAATCTGCCCTGCTTGATGCCCAAGGAAACACACTCAGTGTAAAGAATTTACCTATCAGCTCCCTGTGAGACCTCCCAGGAACACTGAAAGAGAAACCTCTGTGTTCCTGCATATCCCTAAGCCTGACTGCCTGAATCTGCCCTGCTTGATGCCCAAGGAAACACTCTCAGTGTAAAGAATTTACCTATCAGCTCCCTGTGAGACCTCCCAGGAACACTAAAAGAGAAACCTCTGTGTTCCTGCATATCCCTAAGCCTGACTGCCTGAATCTGCCTTTATTGATGCCCAAGGAAACACTCTCAGTGTAAAGAATTTACCTATCAGCTCCCTGTGAGACCTCCCAGGAACACTGAAAGAGAAAGTATGTGTGTTACAGCTAACTGAAAGACTGTATCCATAATAATATATTACTATACTGCCAGGTTAGGCAAGTTTCCCAAGTCAGGTTAGGCAGCAGCCAAACCACCCCATAGCTTTTTGTTTTACCCTCACTTCTATCTTATCTTATACTTTACTTCCCAATACTTTATCCAGACTTGTTTTTATCTTTACTCCGTCCTTTCCTACACCTTCATATCTTCCTCAGCCTGACATTACCTTAGGTGTTGCATTTTTCTGTAATAAGGTGACTGCCCACCAGGTGGCGCCTCTATATTTGCTGTCTGCCAAATATCTTTACCCTTTTCTTTCACATCTCACTATCTATGCCTTCTGTTCTTTACTTTAGCTTTTCTCGTACTAAGCTACCCTTACTAAGCTCCCAGCTCTCTCTAAACTCCGTCTCTTCCCATTCTACTGTGCCCTAAAGTATCTCATATCACTACTTTCCCCTCTAATCATCCTAAATCTCCCACTGATAAGCCTCTCATCTCCCTACTACACTTCCCACCTTTACACTCAGCTGTAGCCTCTCTATTTCACTGATTGTCTTTCTTGACAGAGGACTCCTTGTTTCATCCCACTCTGCTCACCCTGCGGGCTCACTCTGCTCCCCTACCCTGCCCCCAATTCCCACCCACCCCCCAGTGCTCCTACACTTATTCCTCCTACACCACACCCCCTCAAACACTACACCAATCACACTGTTCACATTATTATCACACCCCACCTCCCTTAACACTATACAATTAGTAACACCTACCTCCAATTACCTCTATTTACTTCCTCCACCATATACACCTCAACACCTACCTACCAACCCCACCCTTCATTCAACTCCCATCTATTAATTCCATAATATCAAAATCTCCCACCCAATACCTAATTCAACTACTTCTCCTACTTCCACTTCTTCCTTCTCTTTTAACTTTCTATCTCCTAACCTCTTATGAACATCCACTTCTCCCTTCCCTTTCCCGCTAAACATACTTCTACATTACCACTAGCCACTACTCCAAATTTCCTAAACATTATATCCACACCCAACTACATACTTCCCAAATATCACAGACTAGCACCCATTAAATATACCAATCACAATAATAAAAAACTACTCGACTATTCTTGCAAGCCACTTTACCCTAAACACATCACATACCTTCACTCCCTACTAGATGGAGACATACATCCAAACCCTGGTCCTAACCATACCTCTACCTCTGAAAAATGTACTCTAATCACTAGTAGCTCCATAACCCCTTCCAAGCCTGCTAACTCTCTCCTCATAGCACATCTTAATATACGCAGCATTAATAATAAAATCCCACACCTCCATGCCCTCCTAGATGTCCACCAATTTGATATCCTATGCTTATCCTGAAACTTGGCTTAAACCCACAATTAAAGATAATGAAGTAACCCCACCTGGTTATAATATCATCAGAAAAGACCGTACTACCAAAAAGGGAGGAGGGGTCGCAATCCTCTACAAAACAGAACTACAAATCAGCACCATAGACCTTGACCCACCTTTAGACAACCGAGCTGAAATACTTATTACTAAACTTCAGGTCAACTCTTGTAAAGCTATAAATGTCATATGTTTATACCTGCCTCCAGGAAACAATATTAATACCCTTGAAAATATCCTAAATTGGCTTTCTATCACTCTCCCACAAGAAACCATAATTTTAGGAGACTTTAACATTGATTGGCAGTCCTGTAATAATATACACCCTTCCACCCATGTTAACTTATACTGCTTTACACAAACTATTAACTCCTCTAAGAACTCACAAACCTAACAACAAAGAAAGTACCTTGGACTGGATACTTACTAATAATCCTCTACATACCTACAAAGTAGGGACCCTCCCAGATGATCTAAGTGACCACTCCCTAACCTATTTTATTAGATCTAAAACCAACCTCACTCATCCCAACATTGCCAGAACTGTACGCTACACAAAGCAATTTAACCCTGAACTATTCCAGGCAGAATTTAAACAATGATATTAATAAAACCAAAAGGAGCAACTAGGCTGATGCAGAGTCACAAGTAGAAATGAAAGGCAAAATCCTCAGGTTAAAATCCAAATGAAAGGCAAAATCCTCAGGTTAAAATCCAACTTTAATTCCACTGCAGGTCAGATAAGCGCTTTCACTCATTCATTTCAGCTTCATCAGATCATGTAACAAAGACCTTCAAGTACATAGGCTACATTTATACAGTTAAAACATCTCCTATTGGCTGCTTCTTGTTGCATATTCATAAGTTAATCTAAGCTTAAAGATATATGCACATATAAACATACTGAGATGTATAAAATGAATATAAAAAACATATAAAAAACATAAAAAACATATAAAAAACTCTCCATGAACACTCAAGATGCTCTAATAAATATGTATATATATGTCAAAAGAAATCTATTTCAAGGGGTAAAAACATATATGTGCCATCATTTATTATAAAATCTACAAACATTCTTCCGTTTGTTTAACATAGGTTTAATGGAGGCTCTCTCATTGAGACCTAAACCCCTATCTGCTCTCAATCTAACTATCCACATACTCTCCTTACTCTCAGTGTGGTTCCTGATGTCACCTCCTCGTATACTGGGTTTAATATTCTCAAGATCTCTAAATAGGAAATAATGTTCAGGACCTGCTTGGGCTACATGCTTAGCTAAGGCATTGTGGGGTGAAGCCTTCCTAATGTGGTAAAGGTGTTCTCTTATCCTGTCTTTAAAATGACGATTGGTTTTGCCAACATAAAATGCATCACATATTTGGCACACTGCCAAATAAACTATATGAGTAGTATCACAGGTAGCTACAGCACGTATGCTAAAGTTAGTGTGCATGTCAGGATGTTCAAAAAATGGACTGGGGTCAAGAGAATTACAATAATTACAGCATCCACATGGTTTTGTGTGTTCAAGAGGCATTGACCATTCATCCCTTTTTGAATAACATAGCATTCTCCTTAAATTTAATTTGTTCCTATATAAAAAGAGGGTTTAGTCCCCACAAGTTTACCGATGGTGTCATCAGTACAGAGAATAGGCCAGTGTTTCGTAATAATATTCTTGATTGCTGGACAATCAGTACTATATGGTAAAGAAACCCTTACATGAGTTGATCTATCATCTCTACCATTGTCTGTTGTAACGGATCCACCAGTAATAACTGGTCCAAAATAAGGGGCTGCTCTGTTCAGTCTAGTTTATTGACATCTAAGAGATTGGACTCAATCTCTTGTGAGCTATAGCCCCGTTCTTCTAGCCTTATCTTGAGGTCACTCACTTCATTTAGGAAGCCTTCTTCTGTGGCATTTAGCCTAGAGGTTCTCATCCCCTGGCCTCTAATGATATTCTTAAAAATATGCTGTGGGTGCATACTATCACGCTGTAATAGAGTATTAAAATAGCAAGGTTTCCTATAGACACCTGTATTAATCAAACCACATGCTAACTTTTCTATATACAAGTCAAGAAATTCTATCTTCTCTCTAGAATGATTCATACTGAAGGTTAAATAGCCAGTGAGGTTGTTCAATATAGTATGGAACACAAACAAATCATCAACACTGCCTCTCCATAAAACAAAAACGTCATCCACTAAACGTCTATAAAAAGTTACATGTTGTTTAAACATTTCTAAATTAAAGGGACTATCAAATTCCCAAAATGCCAAAACATGTTTGCATAGCTGTTGGCACAAGGTGTGCCCATGGCTACGCCACCTCGCTGTTGGTAAAACTTGTTGTCATAGGTGAACAGATTGTTATTCAAAATGAGTTCAAGGAAATGTACAATGAGGTCTACTTTAACTGATGTATATTCACTATGTAAGAGTAGATACTCAGTGATATAAATCAGGCCTATGTTATTTGGTAACACAGTAAACAAGGACTTGATGTCAAAACGTTACAAAAATCAAGTTATCAACGTCACAAATGCCACCTAAGCAGTCATACAAATCTGTTAGAAACTGTTTGGAATCTTTCAGTACAACTTTGTTCTTATTTAATATAGGTCGCAAATGTTTCTCAACATAGACAGAAAGGTTTTCAGTGATCCAACCCTGACCAGACACTATGGGTCTCATTGGTGGGTCAATGGAGTCTTTGTGAATCTTAGGTAACCCATGTATTGTTGGTACAAGTGGATTCTTAACGAAGAGATAGTCAAACAATTCTTGATCCAAGATATCACCTTTCAACATATCTAATAACATATTGTTTACGTGACTAATAGTGGCTTGCACTATTTGTTCGTTAACTTGTAAATAGAAATCATCTTCCAAGAGTTTAATCATAGCATCATGATATTTGCTAGTGTCCATAACTACTATCCGACCACCTTTATCAGCTGGTTTGATGGTTATGGACTGTAAAGACTGGAGTTTAAGTAAGCTAGTCTGCTCCCCTCTAGTCAAATTACCATTCTTCCTATATTTCTTTAGAGAAAAATATTCATACAAATCATCCTCAGTTAGTTTCAAATATGCCTCAACTAACGGATGATTAGGTGGGACAAAGCTGCTAAGCTTCTTAAACTTTGGTGGTCTAGTAACGTTACTGTCTGTCAATTCACTATCAGTTTTATCATGAAATAGCAGTTTAAGCATAAGATTTCGACAGAAAAGTCTCATGTCTACTACAGTGTCCGTAAAGTTACTGTGTGCACTTGGTATAAAGTTTAGGCCTTTACATAATAATTTCTCATCACATTCAGTCAACAAATATCCTGAGATGTTGTGTATCATAGAATCTGCTGGTATCAAAATTTCAGCTGTATCTAATTTACTTTGTTCTTCCACATCTTCTTTATTGTCTGATGTGGTACAAACTCTTCTGATAATTTGCGTTTCTGTCTCCCCCTGCTCATAGAGCGTCCCCTTGTTATATTCTTGTCTTTTCGGACTGGGAGGGGAAAAGGGAGCTCACTTACTACTCCTGTAGTGATGTTGGTATGTACTCTGTGAGGTAACTTGGATCTCACTATGCCGTCATCTACTGACAACCTCTTATTGATTGGTCCCTTCACAACATGTACTGCTGGATATAAGTTAGTTCTGTCTGCACTATTATTCACAGTAGTAGGCTGACTAACTTCTTTATTGTTTGTGTTAATGGAGCTGGATCCACTCTCACTATGTAAAATAGTAATTACATCATCAGTATCATTGGAAGTAGTAGTGTTATTAATGTTAGCTATATTTTGTACCCTATTACTAGGCGATACATTGTTATGTACACAGTTAGTAATATCCACAGCTTCACAAGCATTATTAACAACATTAACATTTTCAGAACCAGTATTAGGTTCGGAACCCAGTTGTCTAACACTAGTATAGTCATTAGGTTTAATGGTAGCACTATAATGTCCATGTTTAGGCCAAACGAAGACTTGTCCTAAATTAAAATCTCTGTGATCTCTAATAATCTTGCTTCTCTTCTGTTGGAGAAGTTTCCGCTCTAAGGCTGATATTCCATCCAACAGGCTTTCAAATAGTGGTTCTATTACAGTACTTGGGAAACAAGAAAAAATTCTCTTCTGTTGTTTCTTAATGTTATTAATGAGTTTCTCCTCTTCAGAGGCAAAAAAGTCAATAAGTAACTCCATGTACTGTTTGCTTACCTCCAGGTTCAGGCGCTGCCACCTTGAAAGCAACTCTGGATAATGTTCCCCCTGATTGGGCATGTTTAATATACGTAATCCTCTCGGTACAATTTTTGTGTCCAAACAATAACGAAAATGCAAGCGCTGTGTTTGCAAACGTTTCAAGTGTGCAAAGTCTTTCTCTAGACTGTCTAACAGGCGTTGTAGCTCATCCAAGTCGATGATGGCACATATATGTTTTTACCCCTTGAAATAGATTTCTTTTGACATATATATACATATTTATTAGAGCATCTTGAGTGTTCATGGAGAGTTTTTTATATGTTTTTGTATATGTTTTTTATATGTTTTTTATATTCATTTTATACATCTCAGTATGTTTATATGTGCATATATCTTTAAGCTTAGATTAACTTATGAATATGCAACAAGAAGCAGCCAATAGGAGATGTTTTAACTGTATAAATGTAGCCTATGTACTTGAAGGTCTTTGTTACATGATCTGATGAAGCTCAAATGAATGAGTGAAAGTGCTTATCTGACCTGCAGTGGAATTAAAGTTGGATTTTAACCTGAGGATTTTGCCTTTCATTTGGATTTTAACCTGAGGATTTTGCCTTTCATTTCTACCTGTGACTCTGCATCAGCCTAGTTGCTCCTTTTGGTTTCATTAATATTATTCAAGTTTTTCTGGAGCACTGGGCGTTTATCCTGTTTGTCAGCAAGTGGTTTGTTCCAGAATTTAAACAATGTAATTGGTCACCACTAAAATATCTTCCTCTTGATGAAGCTGTAGCCTATTTTAATACCACATTCTTAACCATCCTGAACCACCATGCCCCATTACGCTCTATTAGATGCAAAGTTAAACCAGCACACTGGCTCTCTAATACTACTAGGCAAAAAATCCATCTGAGAAACAAATCCTGGATAAAATGGTGTTCTACTAAAAACTCATCGGATTACCTAACATTTAGACAACTAAGAAATCATACTAAAAAAGCCATTGTGCTAGATAAAAAGAACTTCTACTTCCAAATACAGCAAACCTATCAAAAGAAACCTCAAAAGTTTTGGAACAGCATTAACAAACTTCTTCACCCAGGACAATCTATCACCCCTAACCCTCTAGGCTCCAACCCCGATAATTCTATTCACACTGCCAACTCCTTTCATTCTTTCTTTACCAATGCCATCCAATCTCTTGCTAGCCATCTATCACCAGACACCTCAAATCTGCCAAACTCATCTTTAAATCCTCCTCCATCTTTTCAATTACAACCAGTGTCTTCTTCTAGTATATGCTCTCTTCTACTAAAACTAAAACCTACCACCCCTTCAGCTGATCAACTCCCAGCAGAATGCCTTCAAATAGGAGCTAAATCCATTGCCTACCCTATATCCATTCTTATCAACAGAACCATAAGTGAAGGAAATATCCCAACCATCTGGAAAATTTCTTACATTGTTCCACTACACAAAGGTGGGAACTCTAACGATTTCTCTAACTTTCGTCCTATAGCTTTGCTATCTCCTCTGGCAAAAATTATGGAAAAGTGTATCCAGAAGCAACTTCTTAACCACCTCCTCCAAAATAACATACTTGCCAACTGTCAACATGGTTTCAGACCTTACCATAGTACCACCACTGCCCTGCTATCATTTACAGATTGTATTAACAAGAATCGTAACAAAGGCATTCTATCCTCTGCAGTAATCATTGATTTATCCAAAGATTTCGACATGGTTAATCACCAACTGCTCTTACATATAATGATATCTCTATCACCTGACCCCCTAACCATTAACTGGTTCAAATCCTACCTTGAAAACAGAAAACAAGCGGTACTCTGGCACAATAATCTTTCTAATCTCCTCTCTATCTCCCTTGGTGTCCCTCAAGGCTCCATATTAGGTCCACTCCTATTTTCCATCTATATTAATGACCTTCAGTCAGCAATTCCATATTCTACCTGCATTCAGTATGCAGATGACTCCACTATTATCTGCTCAGCCACTTCTCAAAGTGAACTGCAGACCTTACCCAGAATGCATTTAATACTGTTGAACAATGGTTTACAAACCGTTGCCTCCTCCTAAACCCAAAGAAAACTAAACTGCTACTGTTCTCACCAACCCGTAAGTCCACCCCCGCACATTTTACACTTACATCTAACAATGGTACTGTTATCTCTCCAGACCTAACTACCAAACTCCTAGGAATAACTATAGATAATAATCTCAACTATGACACGCATATTAACAGTACAATAAAAACAGTCAACAAGAAACTTGGATCCCTCTATAGAATTAAACCCTTTCTTACACCAGCAGCCAGGACTGCTATAGCCAGAACTCATCTCATCTCCACTCTACTCTATGCTTCACCCATTTATACAAATCTTTCTAAAACCAACATTAACAAACTGACAGTATCCTATAACAATATTGCCAGATTTGCTACTGCCTCTCCTTTCAGAACTCATCACTGTCTTAATCTTAAACAACTTGATTGGTTAGAGTTTCTACACCATCTACACTTTTCACAGCTTACTATTGCCCACAAAACCCTGTATCAACCCACCAATACTCCTATACTCTCAAACCTACTTACCCCCTACCATAATCCTAAAAACTTACGCTCTTCTAACAAACTACTGTTTAACATTTGCAGATCCAACAATTTAGCAGGTGACTCCCTTTTCTCTAATACCATCGGTAAGCTATGGAATCTACTACCCACTGAACTCACAACTCTCTGCTCTCATATACTTTTTAAAAAGAAACTCAAGCTTCATCTCAAGTCACACTGGTTATGTTCCTGTACTATCCCTGACTAACTGTTGATACTTCTCACTTATAACTACCTGCATCATCCTAAGCCTTCCCTATAAAATCTGCTTATCATGAAACTTTTGAGTGAATTCTTTATATATACTTGCATATTACATTCTCTCATGAATATTCCCTTATTGTTTACCGCTCCAGTCATGCTCAATGGTAGTAAGGCAGTTAATATTTCATATCTTAAAAAAAAAAAAAAAAAAAAAAAGATTGAATTTTGCATGTGTTCTTCTGTAAACTTTTTCAAGATTGTACTTTATATATGTTTTTTATTGTTTATTGTTTTTTGTTTGTTATTCTTGGAGCTTTTCTCCCCGGGCCTCTACTGAAAATGGACATGTATCCAGCTAGACTAGCCCGGTCAACAAATGTAAAATAAAAATAAAATAATATGTTGTTGTCTTTCGGCTTTTTCCTGGTTAGGGGTCGCCACAGCGGAACTCCGGTCCGCTAATGATTGGCAGTAGATTTTCACGAATGCCGAGGTGCCAGCTCGACATTCAACCTTCAACGAAGGCATGCCCATTTACGCATGTCTTTCGAATGCCCACCCAACCGCGGGGAGAGCATGCAGACTCCACACAGAAGGCACTCCCTGCACTCCAGCCAAGAATCGAACGGGAGAACCTCTTGCTGTGAGGCAACAATGCTACTGCTGCACCACCGCGGATTGCTAGTACAAGTGTAGATATATACATATTTATAAGCTGTGTAGTAGTTTTTCAAAACGAGCAATGAAAATGCAGATACATAGTTAAAAGCTGTGTAGTGGTTTTTCAAAACTAGCAATGACAGTGTAGATATATATATATATATATATATATATATATATATATATATATATGTAATACATATTAATGAGCTGTGTAGTATGTATAGATTATGCATATGTTGAGTTTTATCTGTACCATTTTAGTGCACATTTAATGTTAATTGATTCATTTAAATCAGGTGGCATATCTGCACACCTAGCAGAAGCTGCCACTTTAGTTCTCTCAGCTCAAGAAAAACATCTGTGTCACCAAAAAATGGATCTACTTGTTCAAGAATTAAAAATTTAAATGAACCATTACAGAAAGAAGTGTGTTTAGCTAAGGCATTTTTGGTATTCAAATGTCTAATGGCAGCTAAATGTTCTTTAACTCTATCTTTGAGTTTTCTGGATGTCTTACCTATGTAAAAACAGTTACCTGCTGAACACACCACAGCATATACTACAGATGTAGTATGACAGTCAAAATGTCTTTAAAACTTAATTGTATCCATAACGTGTTCTTTTCGCCACAGAAGTACATTCAGAGAAGGGCCTTGCACAATTTAATTGAGGTTTTAAAAAACCTGCATTCCTTGGCCAAGAATGCTGAAGATAATAACATCATTTGCCACACCTTTCACTGACCTGCCTTTTCTGCTGTATCTTGATTGGTGTATATTTATTTGTATTTCAGAAGCCAGTAACTTTTCATCTCAAGATGAAATAGCTGTCATGCTTTCCACTCTTTTTCCTAAAGATTAGCCAATTACAATGTTCCATGTGACAAAAAATAGTTTTGAAAGGACGGGTGTTTAATTTTAACTGCATTTACTTTACAACATTTCCAAGCTTTATCTGAAGATAAATGCAGTTGCCATGACAATATCTGTAAAATGTACTGGTTTTACACTGCCAGTGATTTAGGTTAATGAGTAACCAGCTTGCAGAGATTAAATCAGATGGGAATACATGCATTTACAGAAAATGTTAGTGTGTAATGACGAAGCGGAACTTAACATGTAGTTCCTCAGATAAACCGCATAAAGTTCATCTGTTACTGCAATGCTAAATCTTTCCAGGGCCTATTCTTTGGGTGGAACTTTGAAAATGTGCAGATACTGGTTTAATAACTGATACCTTGCACTTTAAAGCAATATGCTGTAAATGAGTTTTTGCACATTTGGAAGCTTCAATATACAGACATGATCAAATAACTTCTTTGCACCTGCAGCTGACATATAAACAGTCCTTGTTCCCAAAGGGCCTTTCCTGTTTACGGGAGATGTAAGACAAATAAACCAGTCATAGCACAGTTCTTTCAAAGAGACTTGTGCTGCTGTTGATTTTTTGAAATGTTTATCATGGCTGGGAGAGCCCATATTTTTCTTTGAAATACATTTTGCTACAGAATTCTTTATATATCTCTTTTTAGCCGGTGTATGTATTAAGCTTATAGTGAATTGAGTTTTACTGCCAATATCTTGTTCTTAATATCCTTGTTAATGTGCTGCTAGTTATTACCGTATTCCTTATCACAGATGCTGAATTTTGCAAGTTGACATCCAACAGCAATAGTTCAAAGAATATGCCTGATAACAGACTTCCACTTTCACCCACTTCACTGCAGTGATCCCAAAATATAACCCCAGGTTTCTTGTTTGATCAACTTACATTCTGGGGTTTCATCACTTAAGCATACAGAACAACACAATGAAACTACTGAGTTTTTTCAGCTTTCCTGGGGTGTGTGTATGTGTGTGTGTGTGTATGTGTGTGCAGATATATATATATATATATATATATATATATATATATATATATATATATATGTGCACTTCACTATCTTTATGGAATTTTAAACGTTTTTTATGGCGTATCTGTCTTTGGTTGGTTTCCTGGGTGGATTTTCTTCTGAGTAGAGTTTGCATGGCCTCTCTAAATCCAGGTGGCTTTTTGCCTTCTTTCCATATTTAAAGGCATGCAGGTAGGTTGATTGTTGGTGCTGCAGATTGCCCATAGGTATGTTTTAGTGAATATGTGAGTGCTTGTTTGAGTGTGAATTTGTTTGTATATATGTTGTGTGCTTGTGTGTGCATGTATTGTGTGCGCATGTGTGTGTGTGTGTGTGTGTGTGTGTGTGTGTGTGTGTGTGTGTTTGTGTATCTGTGAATGTATGTGCTTGTGTGTATGTGTACGTGTTTTGTGTGTATTTGTGTGTGTGTGTGTGTGTGTGTCTCAGTGTTTGTGTGTGCGCACCCTGTCATGAAGTTTGAAATCCTGTCTAGGAGGACAGCTTCTGGCTTCCTATGACCCTGATTTAGAAGAAGTGACTATTGAAAATGGGTGGATGGAATGATGTCAAAGGTACTCTGATAATAGTTGCTGTTGTAACCTTGCAGATGCCAAGAAGAAGATACTGCCAGAGGTGATCCAGAATTTCCACTTGCAGGAGCAGATAGTGAACACAGACTACGTGAGTGGGCCTGCTACTGCCTGTCTATTTTACATTTTTACTGTGGAAAATGTGAAATTATAACAATGTGTGACAGTCCATGCTTTTGTATATAATTCAGTGATAGTCACTCCTGCAAAGTCTTATAAACCTAGTATAATGAGCCAGTGGTGTGATGCACTTCCTTTGCTGAGTGTCAGGGGTCTAGGAATGCAAAGGTTTCATGGTAATTTGAGTGCCTGAGGAGCTCCATTATGGAAATTTGAATGGAATATTGAATTCCTGTGATGTCCGAGTACAGTGGCGCTCCTACAGGAACACATGATTATTAAGAGCTACTAGCACAACTTTTCTCTTGCGTGGTAATGTCAGCTTGCATACAAAGCTGTTGACTTCAGATGGTCAAATGCAGATCATGGATGATTCATTGTTGATAATGGAGGACTGTCAACAGCAGGGTGGCCCAGCATTTTTTGCAAAGGGCCACATAACAGATTTGACAAGATTCTAGGGCCACATGACTATTATTTTTGCATTTATATATTTGCACTGCACACTTGCCTCAGACAAGGAATGCTTTACCAACTCTCAAGTCAGGGAGCAAAGGAGAAAATGGTGGGTTGAATCAATTTTGGGAGCCTTCTACAAGGAGCCACAAGGGGCTAAAGTGACTAGTCACACAAAGTGCAAGTATAGGACTGTTGTAATGAGGAATGGCTATACAGTATTCAGGTTATAAGTGCAAACGAGCTGAAAGAAATTTTGAACCTTAAAAGTAATGTAAAGCTAAAAATTTAAATATATGTATAAGAACTACTGCTAAATCTCTGTTAAATATCAAGAAGGCAGATGATGAAAATTAGCATATGAACAGTCCAAAGTGCCATAAGCTGCTTACATTGCTCACATATCAGACATTTCTATCAGAACATGCTTTTTAGTGGGAAATCTGGCATTACTTTTGTTTATACAAATGCTCTTTGTGCGCATTGAAAGTACGGTGTAAAGTTCTTCTGACTACTGTGCATCCATGAGGAGAGATTTGTATTTACTTTTTTCATTTCATTGTTTGAAAGAGTTGCTTGGTTCAATGTGTGCTACCGAAAATGATACCAGCTTTAAGAGTTGCCTGTCAGGTTTGAGTGTATTTCTGGAGAAACATCATTAATTACAATACTTCAGAACATCATGTCCTATAAATATGTCAGTAATGTGAGGAGTTCCAACTTCATGGGGTAAGGAGTATTTCAAAACTCAGTTCCTGTTCAGTTTCCAAAGACCTTCATCTCATTATCGTATTTTTGGAATTCCCCATAACCTTGCTTGCATTCTTCAAAAAGCTTTGCAATAACAATCCAACGATTTTTGTAGTGTACTCTTTCATCAGGCCTTATGCAGAAGGTTGAGAAATGAAGGCCATTCTGAACAAATGCTTCTATAGCAGTTACAGTTTTTGAATGAATGCAATTTGTTCTTACTGTTTGTTGACTGAATCTATCTAATATGATTGCACTGTTCAGCCAACAGACATAGCTGAAGTAAATCAAATCATCATGGTCTGATCCTGATTCCTTTTTTAATTTATGTATTTATTTAATTTTGCATTTAAATGATTTGATAAGCAGGGCAGAGCACTGATCGACATGGACAGTTTTCAGGATCCGCTCTGGAGCGACTTGCTACGAGTCACAGTACAGGCAAATAGAGGCTGAAAGAATCAAACTTTGGAGTACAGGAAGCAGATTGCTAATAGCTCATAACCTAAATCTTTAGTGTTAACTGTCAGACGTGCCATAGCTGCTTATGACTATGACTACTTGACATTATGATGTTGACAATTATAATTACCTATTTCTTGAATTATTTTATTTCAAGGGCTTTGCAGTAATATAAAATTCCTTTCCTTAGGCTTGCTTTTGTCATTAAAACCACATTTCCAGTTTGTTCCTGATCAGAAAGTAGGCAAAATCATCTGGGATGCCATAACATTTGGCATCAGAAACTTATTTTCCTTCAGCAGCTATTTTACTTAATCATAGAGCAAATATCTAGCAGCTCTTCACATCTGCACAAGATCTATCAAATCCACAAATAAACAAGGCCAGATGAGTGATGTCCTCATTATCACTTATTTCAGCAAGCTGCTTGCTAAAGAAGTGACAGAGTTCTAGTCTTCTGCAAAGACTATTCTCTGTGTTTGATGATAGGTCCTCCACTCATCATGAAGTGACTGGATTGTCATTTTTGTTGGTCAGGTCACATCTGTAAATATTCTCCATGGAAAAATGACATCATTCTCTTGGCTATGACTTCGACTGTCAGAAAGATGACTTAACCTAATACTTCAGAACTTTGGAAAGAAAATATTGGTTGCTAATGCTTCACTTTAGGGCTTTCATTCTCTCAATCTATAGTCATCCTATGAGTCTGTGAAGTTTAGCTGCATGCCTTGTGGCATAATATAGTTTTTTGTTGCATTTACTTATATGTCTATTAATTTATTTATTGGGGTAGGTGGGCTGGTCTTTTGACCCCTTTTAGCTATGACCTGTTCTCATAGGTTCATAGTTTCATAGGTAATTACTAGGCTAGCTGCCCTTGCAGGCCATTTTAAGCCTAACCAGTTTCCCTTTTCGTGTTCAAATTAACCTATCCCATTTGGTTAGAGATTGGACTTGCCCATCCCATGGTTAATAATTATATATTAACCCTAATGAGAATAATTGGGATCATAACACAATTAATTTGACGGGACCCTGTCATGGGATAAAACATTTAGTAGCTGCTTCTGCCCATTAGAAGTACAGGGTACAAGTGTGGGATATATTTTCTGTTTCGCATCCACAGATCCAAATTGTGCTTGAATATGGACAGGGATAACTTTGTTTTATGTGGATGGAGAGTCCGTTTCAGAGCAGCAGTATCCTATGTAAGATACACCGCGGAGCAAATTACAGACAACACAAGAGCTACATACAACAAAAAGTAGTTTATAGTACAGCTGTGACAGTGCACTAAAATTATAATCTGCACATTTGCACACTTAGCTCAGCACAGTAACAATTATAAGTCACATCATAAGAGGTGAAAGATGTTGAGAGTGAAAAAAAAAAGAATCATATAATAACTCTTAGCCATTGTCTTTAAACTACCTTCATTAATTTTGGAAAAATGGATGATCCCTTAATTTAATTTTGAAACCTTCCAATGGTTGTTCATTTCAGACATCAAAAGATAACTGCTTCCAGCTACATGGGCCAGTGCTGCCCCCACCCCACCATTTCTAAGTCAAAAGCAGTTGTATTCAATGAGAGAGTGCTGTTGTTGCTGTTTCTTCTCATGGAATAACGGGGGGGGGGGCCTTTATCACAAGGATGGACAGTGCTGTAACTTAGTAATTTTAAATACCACTGTGTTTAAGAGGGGCAAGACTTTTATTAATTATGCACAAAATGACACAAAAGTGTTTTGTGACAATGTACTCCTCAACACATAAATGTCTGAAAATATGGCCACCAGATTAATCTTTCTATTCTGTTTTGCACTTGTAGACAGTATGTATCTGTGGAAATGGAGAAAGGTCAGATCATAACCTGCTTAGCATTGCTACATATTAAGAAATGTTGAGATAAACCCCACAGTATGATAGGTTGCAAACCAAAAGACACTGTAAAAACAGTTATAAGCTTACTGACAGTATAGTATAACAACAATACATGCCAGGGTAGGAATAATGCTAGCATATTTACTCCCAATTGGCTAGGATTGATCTTGAGGGTAAATCTGGAGTGATCCAAAGTGCAGGCCAGGAACAGTAAATACCAGCACAACTTCTATCCCTGAGAATTATTTATAAAATTATGTCATGCCAAAATATTGCAGTTTATTTTTTTCTCTGTTATTCATTTTGTGGTGTGCAAGTACTGAACGTGTCCAATTGTGTAAATTACAGTTCTTGCACAAGGAGGAAAGAGTGATTTGGAATGTTTGGATTACATGTACAATATTAAAACTCAAAGATGTTTATTAGAAAATATATGGCAAAAAAGCATAAAATAGCTATATTCAATCAGTGTGGCTCTTTTTTAGCAGTATGAAAGCGCAAATGAGGTGGCAGTTATGCAGAATTAACCTTCCAGCTTAATCTTGCATTCCAGAAATGTGAGTGGATAAAACAGGTGAAATAATTCAAATCATGGTTTAACATGCTCCAATTAAATGTTAGAGCACTCATATTGTATGTTGGCCTCTTGGATGTCTTTGTTTCAAAACACTGTATTTATTTCTGAAGTCTCAGTCAGTGCCAAATATTATCCATAAGTCTATACATGCACAGGTGCACAGGTATGCTGTTTTCCTTACCATTCAGTGGCCGAATGAATACAGCTATAGCGTTCATTCCCGAACTACAGGTCAGTGGTTCATGTTAACATAATGGTAGCAGCTGCCAAGTTGGAGTGTTCTCCATGTGGTGAGTCAACTGAATGGTCAGCTTCCCCCGAGCTATCAGGCTCAGCTTTGGACTCTAAGTAACCAACTTGCATTGGCAGGATGACATGTTACCAAGATGTAGTACTCTGCATATAGTTCTATGG
The DNA here is from genome assembly GCF_019279795.1 of Protopterus annectens. NCBI lineage: Eukaryota > Metazoa > Chordata > Ceratodontiformes > Protopteridae > Protopterus > Protopterus annectens. Next base: position 1,045,710,646 of record NC_056743.1, on the reverse strand, counting down.
TCTTAGGAACAGTATTCACCTTACAGGTCCAGGGATTAGTTCCAGACTCAGTCATCAAGTACAGCAGTAGTTTGCTGAGATGTATTGCTGTTATGTTATAGCAGCTAATTGGATATGCTGCCCATTTCACAGCATCAGCTAAGCAAACTGCCATCCCACATTGCTCAAAAGGCACTAATTACAGAGTTATATTGTTATAAGATATATCCTCTCAGTGGATTAAGTTATTGTTGGACAACTCCAAGGTTGTGTCTTAGACTCTTTTTATGACGTCAGGTTGTAATTACTGTAGCCATACGAGTTATGAGCTATACATTGTTAAAATGCATATGCAGATGAACAGGTGCCACATAAAAATACTGCAACATATATGGACTAACATTGCTGTTCCTGTTATTGTCATAAGAATACCAATACTAACAGCAGTATTGGATATGTGGTGACTGACACCACGATCAGCATGCAACAGAGGTGCATAGTCTGTAAAATTTACACATTATGGGAGATGATGCCACCCACACATGCAGTGCAGGAAATATGATGTAATGCTCATCTGAACCAGAAAGACAGAGACCAACCCCATCAGTAACATTCAGATCCACATTTGAATTCCCACTGAAAAAGGCAGAATCTACCACTAATTCAGTTGATTTGATTCTCCATAATCAAAGATTCATCCATAGACTACATTTCATGAATGACAAGGTGGAGGCAGGCTGTTTTCATGACAAATGCTCATCTCTGTGCATTGTCTGGCTAGGTGGTACCACAAGGTATGACATGACAAAACAGGAATGAAGTATGTGGCATTACAACATGACCATAACACATGAAAGTGAATGGACAGACATCAGTTAGCCTTATGTCTTTTTCCATAGACTGGCATTTTGTTTTTTGAACAAGTCACATATTCTTAAGATTTATTTACAGGTCAGAAACTACATCTAAAGTTATATATCTAACTTGTGCAGACATAATAATTTGGATGAAAAACTTTCTACATTAGCATCAGACATTGCTCATTAAAAGAAAGCACACTGTGAATGCAAAGCCCGTCAATTACAGTTGCCCATCCATTCATGCAGGTTTTACTTAAAAGTGTCAGGAAGATACTTACATCCAAGGGAAGTCTATTCCATAATAGAAGGACTCTCTCAAACAGACATCAATCTCATCAGCAAGTGGAAGTTTAGATCTCTTGAGTGGGTGTGTTGTGGATGTGCAGAAGGTCACATAGGGCTATATATTTCAAGACTCTTTATGCCAGACAGAGTTCCCTTTACAAAATATATAGGAAACACAAAATAGGGAAAGTGTCATAAGGCAGCCTGGGAGGCTCACAGAGGTCATGCCATTGATTGTCTTAGTGAGTAAACACTGCAGTCTCATGAGGTGGCTCATATCCTTAGACAAGTTCATACCAAAGGAGACAGTATACTCCATTACTGACCTGATAAGAGACAGGGATGATGATGTCCTTTGATCTAGAAGCTATACCCCTAGTGATTAGTCTGGTTATATAAAAGGATTTTCTGACAACAATGAACACATGGTGATCAAAGGATAGTTCATTATCAATGAGAATGTCAGGGTCCCTGAAGACAGTGTCAGTTTTCAAAGTGGGTTCCACTTATGTGGTAGGAGCATGGTTGTCCAGGTTTGCTGCATGATACAATGCTGCATTTCTTGGCATTTATTTTAAGGCCATAGTCTAGGCAGTACATGATGGTATGTGCTAGGCCCCCCTGAAAGATCTGGAGGTATGTTGGTGAGTTTATGATAGTTCTAAGTTTGCAGTCATCTATAAACTTGGCTGTTCACACACTCTTCGTATCAGCCTTGAGATCAGAAATGTAAATACCAGAGATGCATGGTCCCAAAGCCAATCCCTGGGTTGCCACTGATAACTACTCCTTTTGGTGACAGCGTGCCTCTAACACTAACAGGTAATTTGTCAGTAAGTCAGTTAGCTATCCAGTGGGTAACACAGAGATTAATAACATTTAGTAAATTAACTTATTGATAATGCTAGAGTACGGGATAGTGTTAAAGGCCTTGGGCAAGTTCATATAGGCAGTATGAATTGATTTGCCTACGTTTAATGCATCAGAGACTTGCTCAAAGATGTTCAGCAGGTTTAAGGGGTAGGATCTGCCTTTAACAAACACAAAATGGTTAGGGACCGACATGTGTAGACTGTTTATATCTTTGTTAATGAGTTTCATAATGACATGTTAAGAGTGATGAGGCCTATAGGCCTGTAATTTCCAGGATTCATAGTGGGTCCCTCCTTATGGAGTGGGATGAGCACAGCAGTTTGCCATACGTCTGCCGTGAATCTAGTGATGAAGCTGAGAATGAACAGTCTTAGTAGTGAGTCTGCTAGACAATCTTTGGTGCTGATAAAAAAAAAAAAAAAAACAGCCTGGCAAATTATCCAGACCCATGGTGCTAGTGGTTTTTGCCTTGCACTCCTGAATTGTTCAGAAGTGATCAGAGGGGTTGTGTGTGCTATAGAAAGTTATAGGGAGATAGGGAAGTAAACACTGATCTGAATATGTCTGCTAACATGCTGGCTATGTCCTCAAGGGTGAGTATGTGTTGTTATTGTTGTTATCTGTTAGAAAAATGTGTATTTAAATATATGAGAAATGCTATTTAAAGCAAAGTAGTATATAATGCATTTTATTCTATTAATCATATAGCAGTACAGATTGATTCATGTGTAAATGTAAGTAGTTTTGAAACTGCAGTGTGGCTTGAAGCAAAGCTGATCTCTGACCCTGGCAAAATGCTAGCTTAGCAAGTTTTAATGTTTATGCTTTTCACAAGTGATTATCTGCTGGGTCAGGAAATTAAATGTGTGAAATAATGAAATCTTCTGCTCTTTCCTGTTGGAATGATTTGGCCTTGTATATGTGTTACTAAGATAGCACGCAGCTGTGTGAGAAAGTGTAACAGAGAACAAAGACGTGCATTAAAAGACTGAAGCTGCTATTGTATTCGAACTGATATGAAACCTTGAACAAGTAACTTTACAGAAAGACATTATGACTGACCAGCTAGATAGCAAGGCCGTATTGTATCTAGAGAAAACGTTTTTTAAAATATACAGCATCAGCACATTTAATGAATAAAGAACTGTAAGCTAAAGTGATATAGATGCCCTGTGACATATCACGTCAGTAAGGTGGGCATAGTTTAAATGTTAAACCTATATAAAATTGTGTGCTTCCTGTTTCATGTCAGACAAAATTCTGTACTTGTATGTTTTTTGCCTCCTGGTGTACACTAGTAAACTTTTGAATCTGAACCTCCTGTGTATTGAATTCTTAATTTTATTTAACAGTTTGGTCCTTCGGACTGGAATTCCCTTGGTAAGCCGCAGATCAGAGCGTATCGGTGGTCGAATACTGCGCAGGAGAAGTTACCGAAATGGTTCTTCTTGAGTGAAAAGACCTCCGACTGAATTGTCGTGTGTAAAGAGGCTGGCCACTTTCTGATCTGTGGCCGAAAAGCGGAACTTGAACGGTTCAATACCGGAGGCTCAAGTAGGAAGAATTTGCCTTTTTTCTGTTTTAGATCAGGGACTAGGTTACAGTATATTGTTGTCAAGATTTGTTTTGCAGATCAGGGACAAAAGGAAGTACTATATATTTGGTCATAGATCAGGGTAACAGAATAAGGTAGGCAGTTATTCTAGATAAACTGTGAACAGGAACTGAGAACTTGATATCACGTGATAAAAAAGGGTTACATAACATTTTCTTTGACATGGGTAATCAATGCACCAAAACCTCGCGAGATCCGCCCCTAACCGAAGACGCAAAATACATGCAATTACAACGTTCTGATAACATTAGGTATTATATGAAATGGGTTAGCAAATATGAATTTGATGGTAAACTAGATAAAACTTCACTAGTTAAACTCCTTAAACAGCTTAAATCTGATGCGGGAGGTCAGGCAAAAAAGCAACGCCAACTAGGCATTCCTCAAGCACACAAGTGGCTTGAGGAGGCAAATCGTAGAGAGCAGAAGCTTAAAAATTCAAAAACATTATTTTTAGACAAAGAGGATAATAACTTGGTAATAGCGACAGCTCCTCCTCCTCCTCCCTTGCCCCCTCCCTTACCCTTTTCAGGATATGAAGCGAGTGGACAGGCTGGTCCGCCTCCGCGTTATCCTGAAGTTTCAGCAAGACCACAACCATTTGTTAGAGATCCTATTGAGACTAGGTCCCGAACACATAAAACACATAGGGACACAGAACCATACCAAATAGAGAGAAATCTACAGGATGAGAGTGAGGAAGAAATATGCCCACTTATAGAAGTCCCAAATCCTCAGGCAGGACAGGAAGGGCAGGACCCAACACTCTTAGTATATAGACCATGGACACCGGAGGACATCCGGAAGGCTACTGAGGGAATCCCCCATCCGAAAGTTAATTTTACGAAATTTTTAGAAGATTTACAAGGCATGAGGTTAAGTTACCACTTGAATGGGGAAGAAGTAGAAAAAGTAGTAAGACAAATTATAGGTCCAGATTGGCACATGATTTGTGACACCTGGAATCCTCGTAATGCAGAGCTTAGACCACTCCCACATAGTGACGCAGAGTTAGACAACAGAGTGAAAGGTCTGACAGACCGAATCTCTGAGAAATGGAAACCCAGAGCAGACTGGACTTGTATTAATCAATGCATACAACAGGAAAATGAGACAATAGACGGATATTATGCTAGATTATTAGAATGTTTTAATAATCATAGCGGTATGTCGGTTCCTGAGAACCAAACAAATGATTCCCCGTATGAACAACAATTAAAAAACGCATTTTTGAAAGGGTGCATTGCACCTATTAGTAGCTTCATTACGAAGCATATGATAGATCATCAAACAGAGAGGCTACAAGCCTTACTCGAATACGCTAGACATGCTGAAAGACATTTTAATAGTAAAAAGAAAAAGAAGGCGCAAGTCTTCACTGCTGAAGACGGAGCTGAAGTATTTGTGTTACAGTCAGGTAAAAAGAGCAAGAAAAATACCCAGGGAAACAAACAGTCTGACAAACGATCAGAAGATTTTGAAGAGAGGAAAAAGAGAGGTGAATGCTTCAAGTGCGGGAAAAAGGGACATCTAGCAAGGGATTGTAGGCAAAACAAAAGGTAATTACAGAAGATAAGGGAGATGAGGACTGACTATATGATAGTGAGGATACATCATGTGAAAGTCAGAAATCATCAGGAAAAGTTAATAAACAAAAAGCAAATGTAAATGTGATAGAGGGAGTTGAGGAACTGCAAGTAGATATGGAGGATGAAGAAAGTGAAATTTTGGACTTAGCATTATTGAGCTTAGAGCTCTACTTGGCAGATACGAAACCGGAAGTTACACTTCTGGTGGAGAGAAGGGAAGTCAAATTCCTGTGTGACTCAGGAGCATCACGGACTTTGATACACCCCTCCAAGTTACCAGAACATTCAGAATCACCTGATTATATACTAGTAAAAGCCGCGAATGGACAGCTATACAGGGAAGCACTTTCCCATGATATAGCAATAACTGACCCTGTTTCAGGTATGACCCAGAGAAGTAAAATTGTTGTTTCTGCAAAGTGTCCAGTAAACCTATTGGGCGGGGACCTTATGCAGATATTTGGCATAGCAGTAGTTCCAACTGTACAAGGTATGGAGGCATAGAGACAAATGGATACCTTTGTAGTGTGATCGGAGGGTGAAACTTTTTACTGGTACAGCCAGGACCTAGTCACGACTGGTCCAGGGGCAGTAACCGAGGAACTGATGAACGTAGCCATCAGTAAAGCCCCCTCCCTTGACACTGATCAACAGCATTTGTTACACTGTACTCTATACTACTGTACTACACCAGGACCTGATAGAGAGTATGAGCAAGAATTGTTTAGAAATCGTGCAACTAGATTGGTTTTGCGTACTTTGTACTGGGATACTGAGGGGAACAGTGTAGTTAGCTGTTCGTTACCTCAAGAATTCCTTGCATTGTATAGATCAAATCGGTTACCACATGTCAGATTGACAAAGGACAAAAGTTCAGAACAAGGGATACAAAAACAAAAACTGAATTGGTTGACACAGACACATCCAGCTGTACACTTGCAATCTAGCGAGGACAGCTGATTAGCATTTTTATTAGAAGAAGAAGAAAAGGCTTTATGTGAAATTCCAACAACTCTTTGGTCAACAGGCAAGTCAGATGTAGGGCTTATTCGAACAGCAGGACCAGTTACATTTACCCCAAAGTCAGCTTTTAGACCACAGAAAAGACAATACCCTTTGAGAAAGGATGCAGAAATAGGAATTAAGCCTATAATAGCAGCATTACTCAAAAAAGGAGTACTGGTAGAATCTCCTGATTCACCATGTAATGCACCCCTATTTCCTGTTAAAAAAGCAAGCGGGGAATGGTGGATGGTACAAGATTTACAAGCTATAAATAATGCAGTAATACCTAGTGCACCTACGGTGCCAGACCCACATACTTTGTTAAATGATTTAGAACCGCAACAGAAATATTTCTCTGTGGTAGATATTAGCAATGCTTTCTTTTCAATACCTATACATCCTGATAGTCAATATTGGTTTGCATTTACATTTCAGGGTAAAAGGTATACATATACTCGACTACCACAGGGATATTGTGAGAGTCCAACAATATTTTCACAAGAAATGGCTAGCAACCTGGCAGGTTTACCCCACCAGGAGGTAGTCAAATTCTACTTTATGTAGATGACATCTTGCTAGCAGCCCCCACCCAGCAACATTGCAGGGAGGATACTGTAGCATTATTGAAATTTTTAGCAACACAAGGACACAAAGTAAACAAAAGTAAGTTACAACTTTGGAAAAAACAAGTTAGATACCTAGGATATGTAATATCCAATGAAGGTAGAATACTAGATGAGGAAAGAAAAACAGCAATTTTGCAAGCACCCAAACCAACAATCAAGAAAGAAATGATGTCTTTCTTTGGTACAACTAATTTTTGTCGGAGCTGGATACCAAATTATGCTTTGGAATCTGCTCCACTGACTGACTTGATATATATAAGACACCAATGGCAGCACAAGATATCTTACAATGGACAACTGAAGCAGAAACGGCTTTCTGCAGGTTGAAGCAGTTGATAGCTTCTTCATTAGTTTTAGGACTTCCAAATTATCACAAACGTTTTTTTCAGACCGTAGATTGTAAGCAAGGATATATGATGTCAGTATTGACGCAACAACATGGCGACAAGCAGCGCCCCATAGCCTACTATTCATCACAGTTAGACCCAGTGGCGCGATCTTTGCCTCACTGTGTACAAGCAGTAGTTGCAGCCACAATGGCAGTACAGGCTTCGGCCTCAGTGGTGTTATTCCACCCTCTCACATTGAGAGTGCCTCATGCAGTTGCAATAATTTTACTGCAAGAGAAAGTGGCATACCTTTCTCCTGCTAGACATCTTTCATGTATGACTATACTGCTGAGCCAACCTCATATGACAATTGAACGATGTACGACATTGAATCCATCAACATTACTTCCAACTCCTGCGGAGGGCACACCACACAGCTGCCTGCAGGAAATTGAACAGTTAGCTTTACCTAGACAAGATCTTACAGATATGCCCTTGGATAATGCTGAGGTGACATATTACGTGGACGGCTCATGCAGAAAGGGTCCTACAGGGAAGAATCTGGTGGGGTATGCAGTAGTTACAGACACTGAAATTTTAGAAGCTCAATCCTTACCACACAACTTATCTGCACAAGCAGCAGAATTGATAGCTTTGACGAGGGCATGTACTTTAGCAAAAAACAAGAGTGTGAACATATATACTGATAGTCAGTATGCTTTTCTACAGTACATGTATTTGCACAACAATGGAAAAATAGAGGAATGATAACATCTAGTGGAAAACCTATTAATCATGCGCAATTTATTTTGGAGTTATTAGAATCTATTCAGTTACCTACCAAAGTAGCTATTTGTAAATGTGTAGCTCATACAAAACAACGGGATAAGATTTGAAGGCAATGCACAAGCTGATGCAGCTGCAAAGCAAGCAGCCTCAGACTCAGAAACTTTACTTTTAAATGAGGAATTACAACCCTCTGAGATTTTAGATTTAGACATGTTAAAAACAATGCAGACACTTACTACAAAAGCAGAAAAACAAAAATGGGTAAAACGAGGTGCAATTCTTGAGAATGGACTGTACATTTCCAAAGAAAGAAAACCGATATTGCCGTCTAATTTATTTAGATATGCAGCTTTGTTGAGCCATGGGCAGTGCCATGTCTCAACAGGGGGGAATGGTACAGTTAGTAAATCAAATATTCCAAACATATGGATACACAAATTACACAAAACAATTTTGTGCAGCTTGTCATACTTGTAACAAGCACCACGCAGAAGGAGCATTTAAAACCAAGCAAGGAAGTTTTCCTATACCACCATACCCGTTCCATACTATTTGTATGGATTTCATAGAATTGAATAAATGTGAAGGGAAAAAGTTTTGTTTAGTTATTGTAGACATGTTTTCTAAATGGGTAGAAGCTTTTCCAACTAAAAACCCAGTGCAGCAACAGTGGCAAAAGCCCTTATAAAATAAGTAATCCCTAGATTTGGCATTCTGGAGAGGATTTATAGTGACAATGGCACACATTTTGTAAATGAGACAATCCATCAGCTTAGGAGATTTTTTGGTATCTCCTTGAAGAACCATTGTGCTTACCACCCACAGTCAGCAGGACTGGTGGAAAGGTACAATGGTACCCTAAAAAACAAACGTAGGAAGCCAGTAGAGGAGACCCAAAAGAATTGGATATACTGTCTGCCTTTGGCACTGCTGAGTATGAGAATGGTTCCAAATGTAAAGGGTTTGACTCCCTTTGAAATGGTTTTTGGGAGAGCATATTATGTGCCTCAGTGGAAAGCTCTCATGCCTGCAGAGCAAGAGGCTGACAGTTCATTAACTAGTTATATGAGGAAACTGTTAACAAATAAATCTGTTTTGCAGTTTAACTCTTTTTCAGATAAGAAACAGACCAGACCGGTGGAAGCAGTCTTGGCCCCAGGGTCGTGGATCTGGCTGAAAGTGATGAAAAGGAAGAATTGGGTGAGTCCGAAGTAGGAGGGACCATACCAGGTTCTGTTGGCAACACCTACTGCAGTTAGAGTGGCCGAGAGGACGTCCTGGGTTCATTTGACGCATTGTAAACAGGTAAAAAACTTTCAACTTGATAAAAACTTTGTGACTGATACACAACCAGACCGAGATGGCCAAAAACAAAGTGAATAGAAGTTTAGATCAACCCCAGAGATGTTGCATAATCATTTTGTTGAGTGTACATTTATTAAGTGTAATTGTGACAATTTTCCTCTTGCTGTGGTTTATCCTACACATAACCACACAAGTGAAAGTGGGAAGGCGTGATGAAACGTCTATAGACTGGCATCCAAATTTTAACACATACCTAGCCATGAAATGTGTATATGCAGAGACTATGAACATTTCAAATTGCTGGGTTTGTACAGCTATACCGACAGCATATGGAGGACTGATAATGTCCGCTGTCCCTTTGGGGATAAATGAGACTTGGGAGAATTTACTTTTCGATACAGGAACTGTGAGATCACAGGACAAAATAGCTTTATTTTTACCTGTCACACAAAAAGGAATTGTATGTTTTTTCAAAAATGACACCCTCCAGGTGGGCTGGAGCAATTGTAATATAACCATATCTTACCGATGTTATATTAAGAATAGTAATGGCAATACTTTTTGCAATACTAATTATGACTCGTATTTGAACTCATTGAAAATGACTATGAATGACATTCAAAAAAATCCAGTTCTGTTTAAACAATTGTCAGTTATAGATCAAAAAATGTTTCATGCAGGACTGATGCGTATTAGTACTAAAGTAGAAAACTGTTATTTTATTTGTGGGAAAAAGGCATATAAATGGTTACCTGAGAATTGGTCCGGCAGTTGTTTTTTGGGTTACTTGGTTCCGGCAATAAGACATACTGCAGAATTACCTTTGGGTAAGATACGAAACGTAAGAGAAACAGCCCGAAAATCCGAAGGTCCAGTTAAAAAACCTGTGAATCCAGTTGGAAAGATCGAAGCTGGCTGGAAAGACCACAATTCAGTAAAAGACAAAAGCGAATTGACTCATATGGACTTAAGTGACAGTGTTATATCTTGGGCAGGAATATTCCCAGCCTATGGAGCAGTCAAATCAATCTGGGAGCTGAGGAAGTTGTCGAAACTTCTCGAAGTAATGAGTAATGCAACTTTTTCCGCCTTAGAACTGGTGACTGATGAACTGAATGCAATGAGAACTGTTGTGCTACAAATTCGGATGGCTCTTGACTTCACCCTAGCGGCGAGAGGTGGTACGTGCGCGCTTATCAAAGAAGAATGCTGTGCTTATATTCCTGACAATCGTCATGAGATTAATAACCACCTAGAGGTAATTCAGCAAGTATCAGCCATGACTGAACCAGGCCCAAACCCATTGACGGACTTTTTCCAGAATCTATTTGGGGGTGGGGTTCCATCCTAATGAATATTCTGATTGCCATTTGTGTGGGTATACTCCTAATAGGAGCATGTGTTTGCTGTGGAATTCCCTGTATGAAAAGATTAATCAAAGATTTTATTGATGTATCTGTTACTGAAACTTTTTACCAAGATATCGAGATTGAAAGATTGATCTCAGATGACGCTTTTTCCTGAAGTATAGATTGAATGACTCACCTAGCTGAAAATCCTAAGTGGAAAAGGCTAGAAGATGAAATGACACTATGCATACTTCAAAATAGAATAAAAAGTATTAATAGGGGGGAAAATGTTAGAAAAATGTGTATTTAAATATATGAGAAATGCTAGTTTAAAAGCAAAGTAGTATATAATGCATTTTATTCTATTAATCATATAGCAGTACAGATTGATTCATGTGTAAATGTAAGTAGTTTTGAAACTGCAGTGTGGCTTGAAGCAAAGCTGATCTCTGACCCTGGCAGAATGCTAGCTTAGCAAGTTTTAATGTTTATGCTTTTCACAAGTGATTATCTGCTGGGCCAGGAAATTAAATGTGTGAAATAATGAAATCTTCTGCTCTTTCCTGTTGGAATGATTTGGCCTTGTATATGTGTTACTAAGATAGCACGCAGCTATGTGAGAAAGTGTAACAGAGAACAAAGACGTGCATTAAAAGACTGAAGATGCTATTGTATTCAAACTGATATGAAACCTTGAACAAGTAACTTTACAGAAAGACATTATGACTGACCAGCTGGATAGCAAGGCCGTATTGTATCTAGAGGAAAAGTTTTTTAAAATATACAGCATCAGCACATTTAATGAATAAAGAACTGTAAGCTAAAGTGATGTAGATGCCCTGTGACATATCACGTCAGTAAGGTGGGCATAGCTTAAATGTTAAACCTATATAAAATTGTGTGCTTTCTGTTTCGTCAGACAAAATTCTGTACTTGTACATTTTTTGCCTCCTGGTGTACACTAGTAAACTTTTGAATCTGAACCTCCTGTTTATTGAATTCTTAATTTTATTTAACATTATCTATTAACTCAGAGCTTTTCTTCTAACGTTCCTGACATAGGTGAAGAAAACTTTGTGGCTGTCTTTAGCACAGGTGGTAATTTTCAATTCATACTTGCTTTTGGAGTATTTTATTTTGTTTATTTGAGTTATTTGTTGTTTTTTTTTTTTTTGAGATCTACGACCTATGAATTTCTTCCTTTTACAATATAATTTGTTAATATCAGGATTCCACCATAGGGGTTTATTCCTGAATTTCACATTGAATTTATGACTTATGGGGAATGATACCTTAATCCTGCTTGCAGATGGGCATAAAACTTGTTAGCAACTGTGGCAGTGTGTGAGATGGTGTGTGTGTGTGTGTGTGTGTGTGTGTGGGGGGGCTGTTTAAATTTCAAAAGGTCTTCAGGTATCTGGGATAGGTTAGCCTTACACTAGTTTCTAAAGACAGAAGGGTTTTGTGGAAAATCAGGTGCTATCCTAATAGTGAATGTTTCTGTGTGGTGATTAGATTTGACCAGTGATATAGTAACTGTATGTGTTTAGCATAGGAACTATATTGGTAAAAACTGTGTCCAGTATTTCTAAACTGCTCATTGAGGCTTGAACTAGTTGGTCTAAAGACATGGGATTAGTGAGTTCCAGGAATCTTTGTGCATACTTACATGTGGTGGTGTAAGTTTCACAGTTAAGGGGAGGATGGTTAAAGTCTCCCAAGAGAATAATTTTGAGTTTGATAAGGAGAGATGTCAGTGTGTTTAATATGCCTTAGAGGCTACAGTTGTCATGGAGGGGGTACAATAATTGATTATGTTATGGTATGGGATTTAATTTATAGTGAGAATGATATGGAGGAGTTCAAAGTCATTATATTGCCCTAAGAATATGGAGGTGAATTGGCTTCTTTGGGATATGGATGTGCGAGGGGCTATGACACCATCATTTTCAGCACTGGGTCCGAAGGAGTGGTAAGGCATAAATCCCTGCATTGTGAGGGTACTGTCACTGTTTTGAAACAATGTTTGAGTAAGTATGGAGCTGTCTATATTTTCAAGAGTCAGAAATGCCTGTAAAGAGTGCTTCATCTTGTTTATTCTTCTACCGTAAGCTACTTTCTTATGATTTTGATTTGCTATTGTAGGTAATTTGAGGAGAATGACCTTGCCTAATAAAGGCACTATAAGGGAAGCAAAAGCTTGTCAGTACACAGACACCATAAGAAGAGAGGAAAAAGGCTATGTCTAGCAAAGCAGTCAGGGTTATCAGTCATTTCCTCCAAGGCTGATATATATATATATATATGTGTATATATATATATATATATATATATATATATATATATATATATATATATATATATATATATATATATATATATATATATATATATATATTCGATTCCTTTAGAATGACACCAATAGCTGAGCCAATAATTAGAGTCAATTATCTTTTATTTACATTCTGGGTAAAGGTACCATACTGCTCAGTACTAGTTTCACATCCATTTTGGATGCATATTCTGAAGGCTCCATGATGTCCCTCTTTATATGATCCAGGGATAAGAGTCTCAAGTCATTCAGTCCCATGTGTGTGGTGAGCAGGTCATAAGCATAGCTGGGGTGAAGGGACTTTAGGGTCTTAGTGACACAGCAGATCCTAGCATGTGAGAGGCAGTTAACCATCACTCTATTTCAACCCAGCCTGGTGAGTGCAGCAGCATGTATCTGTCTATGGAGTCATCTATGACCAGGACATTGCCAGATGTGCTGTCTAAGCCATGTTGTCTTAAGTGCTTCTGCTTACCAGTTGTGTTTTCAGTAGTGTGAGAATGTGCTGCATGTCAGTTACGACCTGTAGGTGAGGGGTTGTGTGCAGGAGGTACCTTTGAGTCTTTCGCTGGTACTCAGATGTAGGAGATCTATGCATAGGTTGGTACTAGGCTATCGACCCTAGGGCCTATACAAGCCTAGCCATAACAATTCCCTGGATATTTCTTCCCACAATATTTACTTCCCTGGACCCCTGTCTAGCAGGGTGACTGACATGGTCCCCAGGGTGAATTTCCTATCTCCTATCCAATCATCAAGGTTCCTTTTGAAGACGGCCAATGAGGCGCTCTGCTTCACATGTATGGGCAGTCTATTCCAGAGTATGGGGAATCTCTGGGTCAGAAACCTATCTCTCCAGCATACTGCATACCTTTCAACTCTCCAGATTTTCACAGACTATCAAGATTTTTGCTTCATGTTTTCAGTCTGTTCCTCATAAAATTTTGTTTTTCTGGCTGATCTATGGCAAATCAGTGAGGACTGAAGTCAGAACATATTGACAGACATTTGAGTTTCAGACTTAATACCCTTCAGAAAATTCATGCTAATGCAAAACCTGTTATCCTATCAACTTTATACATTTATAAGAGCAGTATTTAAAATTTGCTCCTATTTGTGGACTTTGTCCCCCATTACATATAGATTTTTCCAGATTTCTTCCTCTAAGAGGTTGAGATGTATGGTTCTATGAGGCTTTGGTGGAAGGTTTTTAATTGTATCAGTGTATTACATTTTTGTGGAGATATTCTGAGGATCTTGAATAGGTTTGTGTCGGGGTAAGACAGTGTTTTGCACACTGCATACAACTGACTGGGAAAGGGTTACCTCCAGCCTGAGTAAGCATTTAGATGTCTTACAGAATGAGTGTCTCTTGCATTGAGTAGGCGTTTGTTTTCAGTGAGCATATAGCAGTTCTTACATTGCTTAAGGAAAGCAAGTGCTATATGGAAGACAATGGAAGGGGTGTTAGTCTGCTGTCTCTCCATGGTGACCAGGGCAGCCATATGAAGAGAGTTTGTGAGAGAAATAAATGATGGCCTGAGGGAGTTTTCGGGGAGAGAAACTTGTTAGACTGGTGATACATTCAGTGTAACAATGCACAGTCAAGAGCTGTGCTCGGTGACATGGTACAAAGTTAATACCAAGTTCAAGAACTTTTTTATGCCACATAGTTAATATGCAATCAGACAGGTTTACTATCTTATATTCATATTTTACTGGTTTAAAAAACTATAAGACAGCAACCTAGTTTTGTATACCAGAAAACAGAGTTTTAAAGGTATATTAGAGAAACAAAACACTTTGATAATAGAAAGGCCACCTACAAATAAAGAAAAGGGTATTTTTTCTTGTGTTATGTGTACCATTTGTAGGTATATCAGCATTACAACGTTTGTGTTAGTTCCAAATGTAGACTTTGTAATTTACATAAAGGAAAGATACACTTGTAAGTCTGAAGGGTTAGTGCAGTATGTTCTGGTTGTTCCAATTATTATATTGGTATGACCACCCATAATCTAGAGAAACGTATTAAGGAACACCTATACAATATTAAGGTTAAAGATGATAACAGTGCCTTGTATAGACACTCTAAAACTTGTTCCAGTTATAAAAAGTTTTTATTTTCTGTTATTGAATATGTGCCACATGATTTGAGAGAGGGTAGTTATAAATACAAAATAGAAATGGTAGAACCAAAGTGGCAAATAAAACTATGTGCCCACCAAGCACCAGGGTTGAATGAAAATATTAATCTTAAATGTTTTTTGAAAGATAAGAGACTAAAAGTTTAATAATAAGAGAATTTTTTATTGATTGTATTGAAATTAGTGTTACTTGTACTTTAAAATTTTTAATTAGTTAATTGTTTGATTAGTTTTGTATTAAAGGAAGGGGAAATTTTTGGCGATTTTATTCTGAAGAAGACTGTCTGATGAAAACGTAATAAAATTGTTTGATGCTATTCTGAAGTTTTTCTTCATAGTTTCCAAGAAGTCTCTAAGGCATCCAGTGGTCGTGGTGTTTTTTTTTGTGTTTTTTGGAGTATCTATTTACACCCTTGTGTGTTTTTGGTTATTTAGCCCACTCCCTTTCCTAACAGTATGTATGGTAAAACGTGTTATAATGGATGGGCAGTTTCCCATCACCTCTCTGGCCAGCCTGATTGACATGGGCATCCTGAGGCAATTTAGTGATTGCAACATGTATACTGATGACAGGTCTATATTACATCACCAACCGCTTAAAAAAGCGAATGGAGATTAATCGATCCTATGTAAGCGAAAGCTTACAATTTCGAACTGTCAGAAAAGTGATTTTTTTCCTAGGGAAAAAAAATCACTGCTCCAAAACACATACACACAACACAAGCACACCAAACAAACAGCAATCCTAACACATACACCTAAATTATTACACCTAACCCTACACTAAACTATACACACACCACTAACTATCCACTTACCTTAACCCAAACCCTAACCCTAAGGTCTGTCACTATTGCACACTCACCTCACTTGCTCCCTAACCCTAACTCGCCTAACCCGCCCTAACCCTCACGTCCACACAATCGCACACATACCTAACCCATGCCCTAACCCTAACTCACCTAACCCGTCCTAACCCTCACATCCACACAATCGTACACTTACCTAAACCCGACCCATAACTTTCCACCACAGCATTGAAAATACTGAAGCAACAGAAAAAGACAACCGAATTCTTTCCCTAGGAAAAAAATCGGTTTTCTGTTGCTTTGATATTTTCAGCTTTCGCTGCATAGGGTTCGATATTAAAACATTCGAAGGTTTGAAACCTCAGTGTTCTAATATAGACCCCTGACAACCACTTACTCCTAAAACAAACAAATACCCTACATGAGAGATGTAATTACACTTGTTGTTGTTGTTGTTGTGTATTTCGGCTTATCCCGGTTAGGGGTCGCCACAGCGGAACTCCGGTCCGCTAATGTTTGGTAGTGGATTTTTACATGCCAAGTTACCAGCCCTGATGCACAGCCTTCAACGAAGGCATGCCCATTCACGCATGCCTCCACACAGAAGACGCTCTAGCTGAGAATCGAACGGGACAACGTCTTGCTGTGAGGCGACAACGCTACCGCAGCACCACTACCGCTGAAACTGAAATTGATTCTCTCACGTAACAACAAATTGGACATCAAACAGGTTGTCAGCACACATACTTCACCTCTCACACAAAATAAGGACATGACAAATAAACCCACATACATGGAGGCATTGACTAGAAGTTTACCAAAAGTTTGGAGGCCTTCCAAATATAAACCACTTGCAAGCACCTCAATACAATTAGAAACAACTACCCATAATAACACACACACCAGTGTCTCAGCAAATAAACCCCTAAGGCAAAACACCCCAAAACCTAATGTCTTAGTCATAGGTGACTCCATAGTGAGAGACACAGATGTCCCCCTCACCACACTGGACAAGGAGAGGGTCAGGGTCAGCTGCCTGTCAGGTGCCAGGATCTGTCAAATCATGCACTCAAGTCACTCAACAACAAGTACCGTTATGACTCTGTCATAGTCCATGTTAGGGTGAATTTATTTATTTATTTATTTATTTTACATTTGTTGACCGGGATAGTCCGACTGGATCAAAGTCCATTTACAGCGGAGGCCCGGGGAGATAAGCTCCAAACATATACAAGTACCAATACAAATTAAGAAAATAATAAAAATAAAATAAAAATGCAGATAAAATAAAAATGCAGATAGAAAATGCATTCAGGCTAAATAGTACAAATTTACATGTAGGTTATTTCCAAAAGTACATAGTTAAGCATTGAATAGACAAGTTTACAGGATAAAAATTACCCTGGTTGTAGTCAGGAGAAATTAACAATAGCTATTAGATAAGTAAATTACATTCATGTTGATGGCTTAGCCAGGCTGGTCACAGTGGCATAGCCAATTTAATGCAGAAGTTGTTTAACTGTGGCCTTAAATTGGCATTGGGAGGAGAGCATGGTTATGCCAGCTGGAAGTATGGTCCAGATTCTACCTACCGAGTTTGCAAATAGGGCCATGCCAGCTGCATTGTTAATTTTAGTTGTCTGTATTTGTAGCTTATTAGATGAGCGGAGCAGTCATGTGTTGTTATGGGGGAGGATAGAGTTTCTAAGGGCTGGAGTATTATCTGGGTTGTAGAGGATTTTGTTAGCCATTATCAGCAGATTGTACTGGATTAGATTAGGAAATTCCAGCCATCCAAGCTGTTTGAGGTTGATGCAGTGATGGGTTCTGAAAGGCAGGCCTATTGCAAACCTGGCAATGTGATTATAACAGGTTGTTAGTCTATTAAGTTCAGATTTACTTATATTGGCTAGAAGGGGGAAGGCATATAGGAGTGTCGAAAGTAGGTGCGAGCGAGCAATGGCTATTTTAGCTGGAGGGGTGAGGAAAACTTTGATTCTATAGAGTGACCCAAGTTTTTTATTGATGTTCTTGATTGTTTGATTTACATGGTGGTCAAATTTTAAGTTATTGTCTATAATGACACCCAGTAATTTTGTATTGGGGTCGGAGGAGATGACTGTCCCGTATTTTCATTTATGGTGAAGGAGAAGGGTACAGACCTTTGGGTTAGTGGGAATATGAGCATTTTAGTTTTTTTTGGGATTAAGTAGTAGACGACGCTTGGAGAGCCAGTTTTCTATGGTAGTGAATGTAGACTGGGTATCAGTCTTTAAGTCAATGGGAGATAGAGCTGAGCAGATCAGAGTGGAGTCGTCAGTGTATTGGATACAGCTGATGTTTGGTATGATAGTAGGCAGGTCATTAATAAAGATGGAAAACAGTAGTGGTCCTAATATGGAGCCTTGTGGTACTCCAAGAGTGTTTGGTAATAGATTAGAGAGCTTATTCTGCCAGAGGACAGCCTGTTATTTGTCATTAAGACAGGATGTAAACCAAAGGAGGGCTTTAGGATCTAGGCAGAGAGTTTGCAGGGTATGAATTATAAGTTGGTGATAAACCATATCAAATGCCTTAGAAAGATCCAAGAAGAGGGCAGGGGAAGTGCGATTATAGTTGTGGTTATTGTTTATGGTGTTAGTGAAAGACAATAGGACTGTGCTAGTACTATGATGTGGGCGAAAGCCGTGCTGGGTATCAGCCATAAGGTGATTCTGGATTAGGTGTTGCATGAATTGTTTATCTATACATTTCTCCATAATCTTTGCAAGTGGAGAGAGTATGGCTATGGGCCTATAATTTGAGTATTCAGTAGAGGAACCTCCTTTATGTAAGGGAATAACATAGGACGTTTTCCAGATGATAGGAATTTTGGCTTCTGATATGGTGCAATTGATTAGAATTGAGAGTGGATAGGCAATGGCATCTGCTGACATTTGCAGGTATTCAGCTGGGAGTTGGTCAGCAGAGAGTGTGGTGGGTTTTAGTTTTTTTATCAGACTGCGGATAAAAGAAGTTGACACGGGCTTAAAGCTGAATAAGCTTTGGCTATTAGTGGTAGTGGTATTAGAGTCAGGGGAACTAGGAGGTAGTTGGGTGGCAAGAGCTTGAATAGTTTCAGTAAAGAAATGGTTGAAACTATCTGCAACCTCTTCTGGGGGTTTATTAATGGTGGCAGCGGGGCTAGGTGTAGATCTTTTACCAGGAATGAAGTAACTTGTTGAGCCCAGCCCAGAACTTTTGAGGATTGTTCTGATTAGCCATCTGTAACCTACAATAGTATTGTTTTTTATCTTGTAAGACAAGTCTTTTAGTTTCATTCCTAGCACGCTTGTATTTATTATGATCATGGGGGTCTTTGGTAAGGCGCCAGGTAGCCCAGAGTTGATTTCTGCAGGTTATTTTTAGTCTTGACTCTTTAGAAGGCCAAGGTACATTTTTACCTTTTGTTCGCTTTAGGCGGGCAGGAGCATGTGAGTCTAGAATTTCAAGAAATTTGTTGTTAAAATAGGTGACAGCCTCCTCTAAAGGGCGATGCTTTAGTTTAGACCAGTTGCAAGAGTTAAGTTCCAGTTGAAATTTGTCAGGGTCAAGGTCTCTTTTGCTTCTAACTTTCCTGAGCAGGGTTGTTGTGGGATAATGGATTTTTGTTTAACTATGTAAATGAGAAGGTGATCACTTAGATCATCGGGGAGGGTACCTGCAGCGTACATTTGGGGGTTACTGTTTACAAGTATCTAATACAGTATACTTTCTTTTTGGGTGTGTTTGCCTAATCTGGTAGGGGTGGCTATGGTTTGAGTAAATGCATGGAGGTTGATGTGGGTGGAGGGGGATTTTGAGGAACAGGAACCCCAGTCAATATTAAAGTCTCCCAGGACTAGGGTTTCTTGGGGGTAGTGAGAAGATAGCCAGTGAAGAGTGTCTTCAAGTGTGGCTACATTGTTACCTGGGGGAATGTACATGCAAATGATGTTAATGCTTTTATTTTTGTTGAGTTGAAATTTGGTAGGTAGTATTTCAGAGTTATTGATCTGAGGTGGTTGAATTACTTCTGTGGTCACATTCAGCTCAGATTTATAGGAAACAGCTACTCACCCCCCTTTCCTAGAAGCCCGATCTAGCCTGTGTAGATTGTACCCAGGCGGTAAAATTTCATTGTCAGTAGTGGAAGGTTTTAGCCAAGTCTCAGATAGACATAGTATCTCAGGGGAATAGACAGCTAGGAGGGCATGCAGTTCTTGTACTTTTTTGTTAATACTCCTAATAGTAAGATGACAAAACAAGAGGGAGTTAGTTGGTCTACTGATTATGTTCTTGTGGTTTAAGTCACAGTTAGAAGGTGAGTAGGGGGTAGTTGGGCCTGGGTTAGGGTGTAAGTTTGTACTCAGCAATGAGCATGAGACATACCTGTCTGGACTATATGAAGGGAGACATGAATGAACTCTCAGATTATGTGTCCCAGACAGGTATGACCCTAGCCATAAGCAGCATTCTGCCTTCACCCAGGATGATGCCACAATATAAACAAAAAATTATTGGCTTCAACAATTGGCTTAGCTTCTGGTGTCAGTCCAGAGGGATCCAGTATCTGTCAGCCCGGGAAGACATGGTTGGCAGGCCACCCTGTTTTGCCAGAAATGGCTTGCATCTGTCTCCTGTAGGCTTTCAGACACTGGCAAATATGCTTGCATTCCTCATAGTGCCTTTTTTAGACAATGTCAAAACAACAAAATTCCCAGTGTAACAAAATTCCCCTAGAGACAAACTTATGGTCCTGCTGCTTAATGCTAGGAGTCTAAATAGGAAACTGTACTCCCTGGAAGCACTCCTCACCTTGTAAGATGCTGACATCTGTGAAGTCACAGAGACATGGTTCAAAGCCATGGAGAGCACCCTGGCCATGCAAGGCTGCAGTGCCTTCCACACGTTCAGACCTCAAAACGTGTATTCATCTTCATTAAAGCCAAGTAAACCTTGAGACTGGACAAACAGTGTGAATCTCTTGAACTACTCCATGTCCAATTAACTATAGGAAAATTGGCCTACCACATCATTGCTAGCTGTAGGTCCCCAACATGAGCCAAGAAAAGCACACTGCTTAACTGGATTTACTAGAGTCACTTGCCATGCAACCAAACACCTTGGTCATGGGAGACTTCCATAGAGTGGGTGACTTATGCGAGCACAAACATGCTTGCCCAGACTTTTCTGGACTTTGTCACTACAAATACCTGGGAACAGATAGTTTGCACCTCACAAGAGGGTCAAATGTCATAGACACAGTACTCACCAACATGGGGGGGGGGGTGACACTGCACACCCCACCCGTGTGATGCCCTCCCTGGTAAGGTCAGACCATAGGTCAATTTCGTTCAACATAATTATTGGACTTGACATCCGCACAAGAAAAAAAAACTTTCCAAAACAAACTACAGTCTACTAAGTGATGGTATTAAAAGTTTCAACCCCCCCCCGCCACAATCACAAACAACAATGACTCATATGTAGAGGTGTGCATAAACACCCTGTATAAACACTTAAGCAACTGTATAGACTTGGCTGTAACTGACTGGATCAAAACAAGGTCCTCCCAAAAAGCAAGCTGCCCTGGTTGACCTCAAGTATAAATAGGTTGTATAATAACAGGAAGAGACTGATTTCTAAAAACAAGAGGGAACTGACTCAACAGAGAAAGAATTCCCTCCACAGCTTAAACAAACAAATCAGAAATCTTGTCAAGTTCTCTAAAGTTGATTATGAAGCTAAAATAGCATCCCTAGCTAAGGATAATCATAAGGCATTCCTTAACTATGCCTGATATCTAAAAGGAATGCCCATCTATGTGCCAGAATGGTAGTGGATGGTACCACTCATATTATACAGGAGGAAATTGCCAACCTGCTAGCTGACAGATTTAGTGCAAACTTCACCCCCTGTCCATGACAGCCATATCCCAAAGCATACCTGACACTAGTCCTGTGCCTGTTATCTCTAGAGATCAGATGACATTGAAGCTTTCCAAGGCCAAAACATCCCAGGTTGCTTACTAAGCAATCTAAAACAGGACCTATTGGACCACTTGGTGCCCTCTTTAACCATAGCCTGAGAATTGGCTTTGATCCAGGAGAGTGAAGAATGGCAGCAGTAATCCCCTTGCATAATAAGGGGCCATCAACCAACCCTGGGAACTATAGACCCATAAGTCTAACCAGCCTCATCTGCAAATCCATGGAAAGAATCATCATAGACCTTATCAACAAGGACATAGATGACCTTCAAACTCTTGACCCAACCATGTTTGGCTTCATTAAGGGTAGATCATGCTTGTTAAACCTAGTGAACTTCTTTGAGAAAGTCACCAAAGCCCTGGATGAAGGAAAGATGGTGCGTACAGCCTGTCTAGACCTGGACAAGGCTTTTGACACAATCTCCCACTCAGGTATTATTAAGAAACTACAAAGCAAAACAAAAGTGGTTCCACACGGCAAAAAATTAATAATTAATAAAAGAGTACTTTATATAAAAAAAGTGAGCATTTTATATGTTTTGTGTCTTTTAGTATATGTTTGCAGTGAGTCATGTATTACAATCCAGCATTTTACATGTTAAAAGCAATTAGGTTTTATTTGAATTTGATTGGCTGAATATTTTTAAGGAAGTATGATGTGGTGTATTTTCTACAGTCTGAAGAAGCGGATGTTATCCGTGAAAGCGCTCACTTTTTTGCTATAAAGTACTCTTTTTTTAATTATTAATTTTTTGCCATGTGGAACCACTTTTGTTTTGTTTTGTATTCATTTATTCTCTTTAGATGGTTCCCTAATTTATTCAGAGGTTTGTTGCTTTTCATCATTATTGAGAAACTCTTTCAGCTGGGAATTAACCCATGTATCACTAGATGGACAATCAATTGGCTTACCAACAGAACACCTACTGTCAAAGTTGGTGACTCTACCTCTAGTAGTAGACCAGTCACCAGTGGCGTACCACAAGGATCTGTGCTGGGTCATTTACTGTTTAGAATCTATTTCTCAGAAGTCCAGACTAAAGTAGATGGCCTTCAGCTTACCAAGTTCACTGATGATTGCAAATTGGGTGCAATCTCTGAGTCCCCCAGCGATGTTAACAGAAGGGGCTAACTTAGACAAATGATTGGTGCCAAAGCCATGGACTAAAACTAAACACAAAAAGTGGATTATTATCCTCTTTGACAAAGTGGAATTTCCTGCTAATTACAATATTACAATATTGACAGCACCCCCTTATGTTCAAATCCAGTTGTGCAAGATTTGGGAACATAGGATGATAGCAATCTGAACTTTGACCACCAAATTTCCACAGTGGTAAGGAAAGCCTTCTACTTTGTGCATCTCATAAGTCAGTACATCACATCCAGGTCTATGGATATTATAACTCCACTGTACTTGACTCTCAACAGACCATTAATAGAGTACAATGCTCCCTTTAGCATGTACCTCACCATACACCTGCAGCAGCTGGAGAGACCCTAGAGGTTTCTCACCAAGAAAATACAGGGCCTTGAAACCATGACTTATGTAGATTGACTGAAAGCTCTATCCCTGTACCTTCTATCTTATAGGTTGCTGAGATTTAACTTGTGTCTGGCCTACTGGGTAGTCTCTGACCCTGCCCTACTGGAAATACTGCACAGCCTCAAGTCAAATGGCACTAGAGTTACTCGTTCTAGGGATCTTAACCTAGCCTGTGACATAAGCAGAACATGCTGGAGATACAGATATATTTCCCAGAGATTGCTGCTCCTCTAGAATAAACTTCCAGTTCACATGAAACAGAGCTCCTCTCTGATTCTATTCAAATGCAACCTAGACATATGGATAGGTGACCACAAATTCACCCCAGGGGGTGGCACCCATGTCCCTCATGGAGTGGGTAGCCGATGTTGATCTAAGAATGATGTCTATCTAACAAGGGCAACTGGGGCAACTCTGGATTAACATGACTAGGTTTGTAACGGCTCTAGGGCTGTTAGCCTAGTAACATCCTATGGACCTATGAACCTATTAAGGAGACTAAGTATAAAACAGATATCAATTTTTTTTTTGCAGGGAAAAAAATCGGTGGGCTGTTTTCAGGGCTTTGCTATTTCCTCCACTGTGGTGCAATCTCAAAGTTGGTATATTTAAGTCAGGGGGTGTGTGTGGGAGGCGAAGCCCCCCCCCACTTTAGTTTAAGTTTAAAGTGTAAGTGGTTTTTTTTTGTTTTTTGTAACGGAACAGCGATTTTATTCCCTGGGGAAAAAAAATCGCTGTTCTGTGTTTTCGTAATTATTGGTTTTTGAACTTCACAATTCAATATTACAAAGTTCGAACTCCCGTGAGTTTGACGTTGTAATATAGACCCTTTTAGAACACTATTATTTAAGCTTTGCAAAAGTTGGAAAGAAAATTGCATATCACAACATTTGCAAATAATATTTACATAAAATGTTAGGTGTATTCTAATTTTTATAGGTTCATAAGTGAATTCTAGGCTAACCGCCCTGAGGGGTCATTTTAAGCCAATACGCTGTGGGCAGAATCAAACCCTGTACTCTTTAACCATAATGCCAAACCATTGTAATTTTTAAATGTTTAAGAATGTCATATAGCATTGCATCTTTTTGCCCAAGTAAAATGTCACGAACAACTTTGGTACAGCATCTCAATATTCATTGTTAAAAATTATGTTTAAAAATGATGTTTCGTGGTGCTTAAACACTTTGGAAAGTTTTAAATACTTAGATTTAAAAATGTCCTTGTATTATGTAAGCAATGGTTTAGTGAAATTAGAAATGCTTAATATGTCTTTTAAACTACAAAAAAAGACAAATATGTTAAAATATTTAGTATTTGTCACATAGTGGGGTGATGATAAAAAAGATTAACAGTTATTTAAAATGGTTATTCTGCTATTTTAAATGGTTTAAACATACTAAGGCAGGCTTTTCCATTTTCATTACAAGTGAAATATGAATGACCATATCTAACTTGCAAGACATGCAACCTCTTACAATATAACTTTATGCATTTGTTAGAGTAAGAAACTCATAGCACCTAAAAATATTTTTCCATCACCAAGTTTATGTTTTTCACATTAACAAAATATAGTAGTGCTGTTAGCATCTCTTTGCATCTAACAATGCAGCAGAATATTATTATCAATATAGTAAAGGTGGCAACCATTAACACACAAAATACAATTCATTGCACATTGCTTTCTAAAAGGATTGCTGGACATGTTTTATTATGTCTGTGCATTGATGCATCTAGGAAGTTTGCGGCATCATAACTGATGGTAAGGTCAATCTGCAAAGGGAAGTAACAAGCTCTAAGAGTTTTCATAACTAGTGAAACACTTCAAAAAATGTATATTTTAAAACCTACAGATCCAGATAGATGTTAATATTCTTTGAGGATAGAAATGGCTAGATCATCTCTCCAGGGGTGGGGGGGGGGTGGATGGCACATACAGTTTTCTGTTATGCCACCACCAAGTGAAAGCCAGGGTAGACAAAGTAGTGGAAAAGATCAGAGGGCATACTAGGCTACCAAGCAAGTGTGGTGATCAGATATAGGATGCACTGTAACAATATATGGAAGTATATATAGTCACACAGAGCTGCCATTGCAGAACAGAGATTTTAAGCTGCTAACAGGACATCTCCATAGTCTAAGGAATAACCAACCACCTCTCATGGTTATATTTAATTACGTATTTGTAATGTACTGATCCTCATGTTCCTTTTCAGTTTAAACATGTGAGTATACTGGTGAAGTGGCTTTTTCAGAGTCACACAGTAGGCAAATGTAGGATTAAGGAATTAAGCCCTGCATTACTGGATACCTAATCTACTGCAGTAACTGCCAGGTTCCTTGGATGGCCCACTCTTTCTTTACCACTGTTGATGCAGTGTCTACAGAATTGCAATAGCGAACAAATGGGAAGACAAGAAAAAGGGAGAACTTGAATTGGGCTCAGGAGGCAAAACGATGAGTTGAAGGTAAAGTTGTCTTTTATACAAGGTAAATCCTGAGTTATTAATATCTGTGGAGATGTTAAAGTTACTGCAAATCCAGTGATAAGGACAGTACAATAGCCCCTCACAAGAACTTAAACTACTTAGATGTTAGTTCAAAAATTGACATGATAGCAGTTTTTATAAATGGAAATTGAAAAGAAGCTTCCAAAATTATTGTAATAATTAATACAAAAAGGAACTAATTTAGTATGATCACTTATTTTTTTGGATTGGCATCTGTAAATACCATTTTGCAGTATGCAACTGACCAGATACTCCAAGGAATTCTGATTACACTCTGCTGTTCAAATGATTTCCACTGGATTTCATTTTAGCAATACCTACAATGTCCTCCTGGCTGTAGCCTACCTCTCATAGCATTCTTCCCTCCCCCCAGACACCTATATCAAATTCATACTTCCACTTCTTGGTAAAATACTATTTCAAACCTAGCCAAGCAAATGTATCATAATACAAAGGGGCATTAATATTTATCTCCTAATCTTCTGCAAATTTCCAGTACTGGACTAATTAACCTAGGCCTCACCCAGCTGTTTCATGAATCAACCACACCCAACCTCAAACTGATGAATCACACTCTTATTGTCCTTATAATGGCCAGCCTCCCTAACCTATGAAAACTAATCACGTCACCTCAAAAATGAAAAAAAAAAATGCAGCCTTCAAAAATGATCTTACCAAAATAGACTGGTCTCTTGTCTCCAGTATTCCAGACTTCTCAATGGCTACAAAGTTTTTAACTCACATACTTCTGTACCTACAACTAGGTAAAACTTTTCTAAAATCACTAGAATCATTAAAGCCAAACAAAGCATCTGGATTACCAAAGAATGAAATACTTTCTTCAAATTCAGAGATGATGCTTGCTGAAAAATGAAAATTTACTCCGACTCTGAAAACAAGTGTAGATTTATTCCCATTAGAAACCTAGCTAAAATATATATTCAGAGATACAATGCTATGTAGTTTCAGTCTAGTTGAAAAGGCCTAATAAGTAACCCAAAACAATTCTGCCATTTAGTCAATCAGATTTCTGAATGCATTATGCTACTCTTATAAAAAACAGTCTTATAGATAAAATTCCATCCAGTTCAGGCTACCTCTCCATAAGTGACTTTTTGAAAGAGTTTTTTGAGCTCTGTCTCACTCCTTCCACAAACCTAAAACCACACCTAGTACAGCAAATTCCCGAACCCCCTCTATTCTCTCCTTTTTACTTCAGAGCCTTTAAAACAAAATATACTGAGATACTCTTTGTCCAAATTACCTCATATGCCCCTTCTGGCACTGAAGGCCTACACCTGTGGTTTATCTTGCTCTGCAAAGATCACTTTCTACAGCTTCTTATATTGCTGTACAACTCCTGCTTAACGAGAGCATCATACCCACCTCATAGACACCGACTGTTATTAAGCCAGTCCCCATAGATTCAAAACCATTTTCAAGAAATGACTTTAGATCAATCTCCATTCTCCCAACCCTTGGCAAAATATGTGTACGTACTTAGGTGACAGTCTAAAAGCAGAACTTAATATAGAAAATTATGCACTGGTCTCTGATTGTAATCACTGTATTATGTGTTTAGACACAGATGCCAAGAAATTCACCTTGAGAGCAAAGCTAGACTAGAACTAGACTTTTAGCAATTCTCATCCTGGCTACATGATAAATTAATTCTGTACTATAAAAAATCGAAAGCACTGATGTTTGGAACCCAACGAAAACTGACCTCTGTCTCTCAACAATGGAATATTAGCTACAAGAGCCAAGTACCCCTAGAAATTACAAAACAATTCAGATACCTAGGTAATGGTTAGAGTACCATCTTAACTTCCAGAATTATTGCTTTGCTATTCTGTGCAAAGAAAAACTCACACTTTTTATCCCCAGAAGGAAGGACATTGCTAAAATATCAGTCGCCTTTACGGACTATAGCAATAACATATGCTGATTCAGCACCGTAGTCTCATAAATGGACCACTACTGCCAGGTGTCGACAAAAACAAAATGGCTTTCCAGTCACTCATAGAGTTAAAGTATTTCTTGCTGCAGTAACATTTAAGGGGTCTATATTATAAGTATGAAAGTGCATATGTGCGACTACATAAAAGTCGATACATAATGCCCGAAAACTAAAAATAGCGAATGGCTACATAAGCAAATTTTTTTCCCTAGGGAAAAAACGTATGTGGCCGTTCGCTAAAAAAAAGATTTAATATCATAAATAGGTGGGGGGGTTCCCCCCCCCCCCACCCCCTACCCGCATATACCAACTCCGAGATCACACTATAGGTAAGGAAAGGGCAACTCTGTGAAGTTGGCCAACCATCTCCTTGCCCTATGACATATTCATCGAATTGCTTAAATGCGATTCGATGAATATGTGTCGCCCATTCCATATTCGCTTAGAAGCATTTTCATGCTTCTAATATAGACTCACATTTAAGCTACTAAATCAAGACTCTTTCCCTTTCTATGCAAACACTGACTGATAGAGTGCTCATTAAATTATAACTTTAGACCATCTTAATCTTCCACTCCCTTCCTTCTTAATCCCAGAAATAGATTCCACCACATCCACCTTATCTTTATTATGATTTCTCCTCAAACATAGGCATCCTTCCCAGAACACATTAATTATGGAATGCATACCTTAAAGAAATTAATTGTTTTCCAAAGATCAAAACTAGGCTTAAAAATTCCTTTTTAAAGAAGTCTTGTACACATTTATTCTAAACACAGATATAAAGTAACCCCTCTGAAATAATATGCATATTCTAACTCCTAGGGCTGACATTTTTTCAGACACCCAAGGTATGATCTGTTTTTATGGAAGTATGTAATTTTCTAGAACAAAATAATAATTTTATGCAACTGTTACAAGAAACTTGGGAAATATATTTTGTCCTAAAATCTCAGGACATTTGCCATTTTCATGTTTTCCCCCCACAGGGCACAACTTCCCATCATACCCCTCAACTGTCCAGATTTTCGCAGAATGTCCAGATTTTGGCTCATATTTCTGGTCTGTTCATCATAAAATATTTGGTTTTCTGGCAAATCACTGGGAAGATCTGAGGATTTAAATCACTAAATAATGACATTAATTTGAGTTTCAGACTAGAAATCCTTCAGAAAATGTTTGTTAAAATAAACCCTGTTTCTCTAGCAACTTTCTAAGTTTCTAAGTTTTCAAGTTTCTAAGTTTATAAGAGCAATATTTAAAATATTTCCTTATTCTTCGGTCTTTGTCCCTCCATTTTGTTGGGCTTCATCCAGATTTCTCACATTTAGAGGTTGAGAGGTATGCTTCCCATATAGACTGCACTGAGTAAAGAGGGATACGGTGGCTGGCTGGCAGCCCTACTTACCGCTCCATATAAATAAACACTTGGGAATAATCTCTTCACTCTGCCAAATTATGAATCTCCTCATCCCATTGTATTATGTTTTTTCCTCTGTCTTCACCAGTATTCATTCTTCCCTTCCTTATAGCAGAGATACCCCTTTACCTTATCATTACTTTTCCATCCCAGTTCCGCATTCCTCTCCCTTACCTCCTCTGACCTCTTATAAGTTACCACTCTGATCTCTTTGTGTAATGGTTAAGGTGTTTATCTTAGAAACAAGGAGTGCAGGGTTTGATTCTCATCTTTGAATGAAATTCGCTAAGCTTAAAATGGTCCACAAGGGCATCTAGACTAGTACGTATTGTATCCCTAATTTGTCTTTTTTGTGTCCTGAGATGAATCTGAAAATGGTCTAGCTGTATCAGTGGTTTACCACAGTTAATAAATTAAAAATAAAAAATGAAGGTAAAATAAAATATCTGGGTTATGAGGATGAATGGCAAATGGCATGGGATAACCAACTAAGAGTCTTACACAAGTTAATAGAGTATGGGCTTACAGCAAACAAACGAAACATTTCAACAATGAGATATTATACTGTGAATATATTTTTTTCTGTCAACAAGAATGGATCATTTCACTTGCAAGACAAGCTGGTATCTATAATCAGGGTACTTAGGGTGCAGAGTGTGTCAAAACCGAGGTCACAGCTAGGACCAGTAAACAACCACCATAAATTCCCATTTAGCATTCTGCCTACATAATTCACATAAATGGAAAATAGATGGTAAAATGTCTTCAAAGAGCTGCAGAAAACTATAATGGCAGATTATACACTTACATGCTTTATTTATTGCTTTTGTTGAGCAGAAGTCCAACTTAGTAGAACATATTTACTGTGGAGGCCCAGTGAGCTATTACAATGAAAACAACTGTCATATGCTTCAACAATAAGTAAAAACAGGCAACAAAGTAAATACTATGACAACAAAGAAAAGTGGCATATATATCAATAGAAGGAGTAAGACAAATAACTAACAAAATTGATATACACACCACGTACAGAGTGACAACTGCACTTCGACCAGTACATTATTATGATAGATGATCTACCAAAGTGCAAGAGAGATATAATAGGTGTAAGCCCCCAATAAATACAGATACAAGTTCATGGCATAGCTGTATCCAAAGAACAGAAGATTTATCATCCATAAACCTGGGTATTCTTGATAAATGTAAGCAAATATAAATATACAAAGCATGCTCTGTAATGGTAGAATACTGGTATAAGGCATACATCAAAATAGTCAATAATAGTTGTAAATAAGGTGTAGTTGGTTGCTAGAGGAGAAATGATGTAAACAAACAAGGCAGAAGATTTCCACATCAACTAATACAATTTTCAATAGACCTTGAGGAAAAAAAATAAAGAATGAAATGGTTATGAAAGAAGGAAGCGGGGAGTATGTCAGAAAAGTAGGCCAGGGAGAAGAGGAGACTTTGATAATGGCAATATGTAGCAAGAGTGAGAATGAACAGCTATGGCATAAAACATAGCAGAAAGGTCAAGAAAAAGAATTAGGACCCCCTTGCCCACCTCACTCATGTATGCTAACCCTAACTCTACACATTACATTTCTAAAAACTCTTTCCCTAACTGTAGCACTACCAACATTTATTTATTTATCAATTGATTGACATTTGTTTACCGGGAAAGTCCACTGGACTGAAAAGAGCCCATTTTCAGTGGAGGCCAGGAGAGAAAAGATCCAATGTACAAAGCAATCAATCAAAGCAATAACAGTACAATATAGTTACAACAGGAAGTCATAATATTTACAAGAGTTGCTCTAGTTTGGCAAAAAAAAAACATGCTACAATAAAACAAAAGTAAGTAAATTTGAGCTATGCAAAAATAAGCAAGTTCAAACAGTAAACGAGTATAAAGAAAATCAAGTTAATTTGAGATATGTTGCTAGTTTGAGTGTGGAGCAGTTGTAGAATCTATATCAGATAATAAGCATGAGAGGAAGATAAGAATGCATAGAAAATACAAGTAGACAGGCATAGAAAATACAATCAGACAGGAGCTACTACAAGTTAAAGTTAGTAATTGGTATGCTTAAAGTGAAGGATAAAAGAATTAGTAATGGTTGATAGGATGTCAGTGGCAGTTTGAGTGGAGGAAGAGTGTGTCTTAGGTGTTTAGATAGTTAAGAAAGGCAGTTCTGGGTCCGAGCTTGGGGAGAAGAGAATTAAGTGATAGTATTGGACATGGCGGAGTAGTTGCAACTCCAGCTGGAGAGAAGGTGCTTGTGTAGGGCTGCTTTGAATTTAATGGGATGTTGTTCAGAATGGATGGAGGAAGGGAGATTGTTCCAAAATCTGGCAATAGTCCAGGAGTATAAGAGTTTACCTACAGGTAGGTTAGGTTTATGAATCTATAGTGGGTTTTGATTTTCTAATCATAATGACCTAGAAGGGGAGTAAGGAAATAAGTCTGTGGGAGGTAGTTAGTTGTAGGTGTAGCAGGTAATGTGGGAATTCAAGGCATTGGAGACTTCTTAAGACTATACAGTGATGGTTGAATGACGACAGTTAGAGGAAAATTTGGCAATCTTATTGTAGCAAGACTCTAGTTTTAGTTTCAGGGAGGACTGTAGATTAGTCAATAAGGGAGCATCGTAGGTTAGAGAGGGAAGTAGATATGAGTGGGCTATGGCTTCTTTATTTGAAAGGGAGAAGAATTCATTGTGCCTGTAGAGAAGCCCAAGTTTTTTGTGGGTTTTTGAGATATTGGATTGAATATGTAAATCAAATTTTAGATTGTCATCTATTATGACTCCTAAAAGTTTGGTACTAGCTACGATTTCAATTTTTATTGACTTTAGTGAAAGAATATTAAAGTCTTGTATATTGATAGTGGTGTTTCTTTTAGGGGTGACCAGCATAAGTTTGTTTTTTTTGGCATTTAAGGAAAGATGATTTTTGTGGAGCCAAGATTCAACAGTAGAGAAAGATATTTGGGTTATTTTGTAGACTACTTGGGTCCGGTGCAGAGCAGACTATTGTTGAGTCATCTGCATATTGGACTAGGGAGGTTTGTGGTATAGCTTGGTCAAGTTTGTTTATGAATAGGTTAAATAGAAGGGGAACAAGGACTGAGCCTTGTGGGATGCAGGTGTGGTTGTGGAGGTACAGACAGATAGAGTGCTGCCATTTGATGGCATGTTGCTTATCAGAGAGATAGATTTTAAACCAGGACTGGGAAGACAGCCCTGTAGAAGAAAGTTGAGAGAGAAGGATAGAGTGGGATATAGTGTCAAATGTTTTAGATGGATCTAGAAAGAGAGCAGGTGCTATATAGCCAGAATCATGGAATTTGTTAATGTATCTAAGAAGGATATTAGTGCAGTAGAAGTACTGTGCCTGGGATGGAATCCATGTTGGGTTGGAGAGAGAATGTTGTTTAACAGGTAGTGGACTAGTTGTTTTTGGATACATTTTTCGAAAATGTTAGATATAGGGGAAAGAAGGGCAATGGGTTGGAAGTTTGACATGTCAGAGGAAGGGCCCTCTTTATGTAGGGGTAGGATGATGTTTTCTTTTCCAAAGAGAGGGAACATATGATTCTTGGATCAATCTCTTGATAAGAATGCTGATAGGATAGGCTATAGCATCAGCAGCAGTCTTAATGAATTTGGCAGGGATATTGTCAGCTGAATTTGAGTAGGTTTTTAGATTTAGCAAGATATTTTTTATATAGGAAGTGGAGATAGGGGAAAGATTAAATTCAGTATGAGAGGGGAGGTATGTTACAACTTGCATGGATGTGTTTAAGGATGTACTATTGTGAGGTAGATGAGAAGAGGAGGAGGAATTAAGGTGATAGTTGTTAGGTAGAGGGGTGGAAAATGAGGTTGTAAGGTTAGCTATCGTGTAAATGAAGCATGTGTTAAATTTGGAGGCAATGAGGTCAGGTGACATGTTAGGGAAAGGACAGGGGTTGGTTTTAGTGCCAGGGCTCAAGAGATTGTTGATAGAAGACCAGAAGAGTTTGGGGGTATTTTTCTTATTTAATTGGAGGTTCCAGAAGTATTGCTGTTTGTCTTTGTGAATACATTTTTAGAAAGGTTGCAAAGTTGTTTGTAATGAAGGAGGTTGGTGGGATGATTAGAATTCAGCCAGTGGTTCCAGACTTTGTCTCTATTTCTCATCATTTCTTTAGTAGATTTATAAAGCCAAAGGGCATGACTGGATTTGATTCTAATGGATCTAGTAGGTGCCAAGCTATTGAAAATGATAAGAAAAGTGTTATTGAGTTAAAGAAGGGGGTCATTTATTGGGAGGGTTTTAAGGCAGTTCCAGTTGCGGCTACTGAGGATAGTATTGAATGTTTGGGGGGAAAAATGTTGATAGGTTTTGTGTGACTCCAATATTATTGTCTTTTGAGAGAGATGTGCAGTTATGAATGGTGTAGGCAGGGAGATGATTACTAAAGGAATTTGCTCGGGTACCAGCAATTGGATATTTAGAGGGGTCTGAGACCAGGATCCAGTCTAGAATCGAGCTTTTGTTAGTTTTGAGGTTATATATAGTAGAAGACATGATTAATAGAAGACGTGATTAATTGTGTAAAGTGGAAAAGATTTATGCTATTAGGAGATTGGATAGAAGAAGTTGCAGCCCATTCAATGCTCATGTCACCTAAAATAATAGTTTCATTTTTTGTTGTGTAGGAAATCCAGGAAAGAATGTCTTCTAGCACAGGGATGTTATTTCCTGGTGGAATATAAATGACTATAATACAGAGTTTTTTTGAATTGTTAACGTCGAGGAATGAAATTAGTATCTCAGCATTTTGGAATTGTGGAATAGAATTAGGAAAGGTGGATATGTCAAAAGTATTAGGATAAATTAAGGTGATGCAACCTCCTCTTTTGTGTTGTCTGTCAGCCCCGATTACACTGAAATTAGGAGGAAGGAATTCAGAGTCTTAGATGTATGGTTTCAGCCAAGTTTTGGTAGCAGCTAGGATGTGTGTTTTATTTTGGGTTAGCCAAGCATGAAACTCAGAAGTTTTGTTGCAGATGCTTTGGAAGTTAATGGTGGTTATGTGCAGGCCTTTAAAGGAGGAGGGACCTGGGTTGAGGTGGATGTCACCTGAACGTATAAGGGTGGAGAAGAAGAGAAGCGTGTCTTTTAGCATGGAGAGAAAGAGAATTTGAAACTGTACTAGGCTATTGGATTTGTAGAGTAGAGTAGAGTATAGGTAGTAGTAAGTATAAGGGGTTTGCTGTATAGTTGAGGAGATAGAAGATAAAGGCTGGGGAGGTGTGGGAGTAGGAGCATTCTTTGTAATGTGATTGTGGGAGTGTCAGGTTAATGGTAAAAGTTTAAGAGTATGGGCCTAGTATTGTGAGGTTAGTGAATAGTAGCAGAGCTATGTTGAGAGGGAGTAGATATTTTTTATTGATGTGGCCAGGGAAGACATTGTAAGAAGAGAGAAAGTGAGAATGGTTGGAAGATAAGTAGTTATGGAGGTGGGTACTAGTGGCCTGTCAGTGATTTGGTGGTGTGGGAGGGAGTGGGAGTGGCAAGGAGAGGGAGTGGGAGTGGCAGAGAGAGGATAAATGTAATGAAAGTGGGGGTTTGTGGGAATGGGGGGAGGGTAGGAAAGTGGAGTGAGCCAAAATGGAGCAGCTTGTAACCATGAGGCAGACCGGGCTGAGAAAGAAACAATCAGCCACTCTGTATCCCAGAGGTCCTGGATATCAGGCCACAAGCAGACTAATATGAACAGTACGAGTAAGTGGCTTATTGCAAGACTGCTTCAAAACGGTACATATTTACAGAATAAAAAAATAGGGAAAAGAAGAGGTATGAGAGAGAAAAGTGGATGGGGGGGGGGTCAGTCACTAGCATCTGGCAGTATAAAACCTTAAAGTACAAGTACTATATTAACAGTGAAGAATCAGGTACAACATACACTGCTAGTGGTCTTCTTGGTTTGGAGGGCAAAGCAAAGAGATGAAACACATGCAATCCAGAAAAGTTCTTGTGTCTGAGTAGAGAAGTTCAGGGTAGGTAGTAGACTCAGTGAAGTGAACGCATGATTCGCTATGAGGATAACTGTAAGGAAAAAAAGAGAGAAAAAACATTAACAAAAGTAGCAGGTAGAAGGGGGAGTGTAGGAGTTGAGAAATGATAAGATAGCGTGAGAGAACTAGGAGCAGTACAGAAAAATAAATTAGAGGAAGGCTGAGTAAAGAAAATAAATAGAGGAAGGCTGAGTAAAGAAAATAAATTAGAGGAAGGCTGAGTAAAGAAAATAAAACATTAACAAAAGGAGCAGGTAGAAGGGGGAGTGTAAGAGTTGAGAAATGATAAGATAGCGTGAGAGAACTAGGAGCAGTACAGAAAAATAAATTAGAGGAAGGCTGAGTAAAGAAAATAAATAGAGGAAGGCTGAGTAAAGAAAATAAAACATTAACAAAAGGAGCAGGTAGAAGGGGGAGTGTAAGAGTTGAGAAATGATAAGATAGCGTGAGAGAACTAGGAGCAGTACAGAAAAATAAATTAGAGGAAGGCTGAGTAAAGAAAATAAATAGAGGAAGGCTGAGTAAAGAAAATAAATTAGAGGAAGGCTGAGTAAAGAAAATAAAACATTAACAAAAGGAGCAGGTAGAAGGGGGAGTGTAGGAGTTGAGAAATGATAAGATACCGTGCGAGAACTAGCAGCAGTACAGAAAAATAAATTAGAGGAAGGCTGAGTAAAGAAAATAAATAGAGGAAGGCTGAGGAAGCTAGAAATTTGGAAGATAGGGCAGGCAGAAATGACTGTTAAGGTGTAAGTAGCACTAAAACAGCAAAACTAGAGGCAAGTGGACATAGCCTTAAACATCTTCAACATAAACTGTATACAGCTAAAGTGAAGAGAAAAAAGAAAAATGTCACACACTGGTTTTAGCTAAACGCAGTTAAAAAAAACAGTAAAAACAGAAACACTCAGCTTTGTATGACAAGATTCATAACCGCTATATGCCACTACAGTAGCGTACAAGCTAAGAATGATGCTAACAGTTCTGCATTACTCAGTTACAATTAACAAATAGCATAAATTAACAAGTAGCATAAATCACTTCAAAATAAACTGTATTCAGCTGAAGTGAAGTGAAAAAGAAAAATGTTGCATACTGGTTTTAGCTAAAGGCAGTTAAACAGGAAAAACAGAAACACTCAGCTGTGTATGAAGATTCTAGTCACTAGCATCTGGCAGTATATGCTCTATAAAACCTTAAAGTAAAAGTACTATAATAACAGTAAAGAATCAGGTACAACATACACTGCTAGTGGTCTTCTTGGTTTGGAGGGCAAAACAGAGAGATGAAGGAGATGCAATCCAGAAAAGTTCTCGTGTCAGCGTAGAGAATTTCAGGGTAGGTAGTAGACCCAGTGAAGTGAAAGTGCGGTTTGCTATAAGGATAATTGTAAGAACGCAATGCAAAGATGCTAAGTGACCATTGTGGAGCACAGCCTGTGGGGAAAAAATAAAAACAAAAAAGTTTTATAGTTGATCTGTATGACGCTATGTATTTTTAGCTGGACTGAGGTTTTTCAATATTTTGTGTTTTGATATTTTGAATGTTCAGTGTTTTGTGGTTTCAATGAAACAAAGTACTATTTTTTTTCAGTGAAATGAGCATTCAGTCAGTGAACCATTATCTTACCCAAACAGCATGCATTTTGTTTTGAGAATGTACACATCTGAATCACACAACCAGGTATGAGCAGAGTTGGGATGTTTATGGCATAGGCTATCAGTCAATTTGAGAAATTGACTGAAATAACCTTTAAGAGTGGTCTACATCATTTTATAGCTGATCAAAAGTATGATACAAGCCCTTTGATGTTTCTCTTAGAAATTTGATCTTATCAGCCAACTTAAATTGAATACTGAAAATTAAATCTGTGCTGAAGCTGACTGTACAGCTGAAACAGTACAGGCTGAGCAGAACAGCACAAAGTTATCAGTATGCTGTGTTAACCTAGCAGCACCGTTTTGTTTCTACATGCCATTTGCAAAGATACAAAATATAAGTGGGTGTTAATATTCATTTTTTTCCATTTCTTGGTCACATGAAGCCAGAACTTACAGTACTGAGCAGCAATTGTAAGGCAGGGTTAAATCTGAATGGGTTTTGAGCCCATCACAGAATCTATAACACATGCACACACACTTGCACAAACACAGAGGAATCATTTTTAATATTGTCAAATCAACCATTTACAAGTCTTTGAGATGTGAACAGAAACCTTAGCCCCCAGAAAAAAATAATAAATAAAAACATAGAGAAGACATGTAAACTCTGCACAGAAGTTATCCCACCATCAGCCCACAATTAGTCATCTGTTAGCTTCCATCACCTTATAGCTGCACACTGGGTTGCAGCTTCTCCTGCCACTCATACAGTAAATAAACAGAAGTCCAAGCCTGACTTGCTACACCATTTTCTGTTAGAAAATCATCAGCACATTGCATAGATTAAATAGTTGTGGAAATAGTATACACTGCTAAACCCCAGCTTTATTCAGAAACTGGTTCTTACAATCACTTGTGAAAGTGTTCAAAAAATAACTTGGTAAGATTAGATGTTGCAGTTTCAGTGCCAGAAGACAAAATTCACCCATGCTTGACAAGGACTTCTCATACTGCTGGACATTATAGAAAGAACATTACTGATACTGCCACAAGGTTGCTGTTTTCAAATGTTGCATGCATATGTTTGGTCTGTTGTGCAAATTAAGGGACGTATGGAGAGGCTTACCTTCCCACAGCACCTTCACTAGGCATCAAACAGCTTAGAGGATGTCCTACTTCTTGAGAAAGTTCAGAAAATTAATAATGATGGCAGTATGATAATTGTCTAGGTAATGATTGCGAGTTCATGGAGCCCCAAAATATAATATAGTATAATATAATATAATATAATATAATATAATATAATATAATATAATACAATATAATATAATACAATACATGTTTTATATATTACTAGTTTCTTTAATTTCCTTCACCTTGCAAAAACACTCATGTTGTCTGGCTACTCTGTACTGTCTTTAGGTATTGCATTTGCTTCATAAACTATATATGCAGATGAAGATGGCTGACCTAACAATGAAATATGGAGCCTATTTTCCCTTTTTGATATGCCAAAGTCCAGGAAGGTGATTTGCAACAAGTAACTCTAAAGTCTTTTAGCTACCTTAGCAAATCTGTGGCAGTCTTCACAGGTTTCATACAATCCAGTGACTTATCAATGGCCAGGGCCAGTGCCTTGAGATTCACGAAGGCTGTTTTGCTGTCCACCAAATTTAAGTTCGTCTCCACATCTGTGGATATAATCCATAAAAGACCATTAAACATTCCAAATTCAAACAAGAAAGAACTTTTTCT
Source organism: Protopterus annectens (assembly GCF_019279795.1). Taxonomy (NCBI): domain Eukaryota; kingdom Metazoa; phylum Chordata; order Ceratodontiformes; family Protopteridae; genus Protopterus; species Protopterus annectens. Next base: position 1,045,671,884 of record NC_056743.1, on the reverse strand, counting down.
CAAAGACTGGAACTAGATTGCTCTTGTTTTCTGACTTTTTCCTGTTAACATTTTCCATCTTGAAGCTTAAATTCAGGTTTACTACAGAATATGAAGTAATACAAGTTGACTTAGACCTCTGGCTGCCTGGAATTACGCATTGGGTGTGGTTGTACTTGGTTCTACTGCTGTTGCTCAGTAACTACACCAATCACCAAGTAAGAATATTTTTTGATGATTACTTAGCATCCTCTGGCTTGGAAATCATACTTGAATGAAATCTGTTTCTAGCTGGGATGACCGGCTTGCTTTAATCAGAAGTTTCCAGCACTGTTTTAGAAATGCTGGAGGTGTTAGATAAGTAATACACAATCTTAGGGGGAATATATTTTGGTCTTACAAAATGTTAAGACCTTAGCTATCATTGGTGAAACAGTGCATTTAGGATTAATGGTGAGAAAGAAGCAATCCTACCCCTAAATACCTTTTTAATAACTTTGCCAGATAGGGATGGTTGGGTAATAAAATGATTCAGTGAACTATTCTGGTGGAAAAAACTGTCATTTAAAAATGGAAGTCATGTCAGCCCTACCACAAATGATCTGCATCTCCTCTTGAAGGAGTATTATCAGATGGAGTATCTGTCCACTTATCAATAAAGGACTGTATGGTGGCTCATTTGTGGCTCACAGCTTGATGGTCTGAAGTTAAATCCTGACCCCTGGTCATGACATGTGTGGAGTTTGCATATTCAGTTCATGTCTGTGTGGGTATTTTGAGTACTTCAGTTATACACTGTATTTACCCTTGACCTTTTATTCTGGGCCATGGCTGAAAGAGGTCCATGTTGACCTGTTTACTTACTCTAGTGAAAGTCTGCCAGCCAAAATAATACCACAAATGAAAATGCCATACAGGGTGAAAAACCTTATACCAGGGCTTACATTTTAAAACAAGGGGATTATACGAAGGATGTCAAGGACATAATTTCAAACAACTGGAATATATTGACAAGTGACGAGGGGATAAAGGATAAAATTTCTAACTGTCCCTACTTCGTTTCTAAGACAGGCATGAATTTGAAAAAGATCATTGAGGTTAAAACACAAAATTATAAGAGTAGGGCATATAATAAGAAAGGTACTAGAAAGTGTGGTCAGTGCAATTACTGTGGGTATATTATGGAGGAAACAACAATACTTTTGAGCAATAGCATTCATAGCAAAATTTTTTTTAGCTATGGTAATTGCCAGTCTCAACATCTGGTATATCTGGCAAAGTGCTGCTCATGCAGTAGTTTCGGGAAGACGGACCGACAATTGAGGGACAGAATCTATGACCACACTTACTGTATTAGAAAAAGGGATACCAACAATGCTCTCTCTCGTCATCTTCTTAGCAGCCCTGCATGTCAGGGGTTTAAATTCGCAATTTTAGAGGTTGTATCTCCCAACCCTAGGGGTGGCAACATAAAAGCAATTGTAGGAGAAAAGGAGATAAAATGGCAGATAAGGCTGAATGCATCCTCACCTCCAGGACTCAACGAGGTGATACCTACTAAACCCCTGGTAAAAACTTAATATATAAAAAAAATTTATGATTATAACCATGACGTGGGTTTTTTTTTTATATACAAGGGCATTATATATTGCATTTTATAGTGTTTTAATAGATATATATATTTGGTTTATATCATATAGGAATGTATTATATCTATTTAATGTTGTGTTTATAGTGTTTTGTATATATTGTATTGATTATTGTCTGGAATTTGTATGGTATTAGATTGTTACAGCCAAAACTATGTTTTTATATAGGGATGGAGCAGCATTTACTTTTTAGTTTTTAGAATTCAGTTGTGTTTCTTTAACACTTGCATTTTAATTAGTTAATTGATCAATTAGGGCGGGTAGAAAGGTATATAAGGCAGCTTTAGTCAACTAACACTGTTCTGATGAAATCTCTGTAGTCAGATGAAAGCGCTCAACGAACTGTTTGGTATATTGTTCAAATAAAGAGAATTATATACGCAAGGTTCCTGGCAATTCCTTGGACTTGAATGTTCGTTTTCTCTGTTTACTTACTCTGTTAACAAACGAATACATTAAAAAGCCTCTGCCCACCAGCAAGTGTATGTTATTATTACTCAGAAGTGACCATCTTAACCTAATGATCCTCTATAAAACAATTTTTTTTTTACCTGACTCTGTGTCTCATGTTCACTATTTATTTATTTCTTTTAGATTTTAATACCTGGATATTTATTTTCCCTGTTCCATGATGTACTTGTCGTTTCCCTGTTATTTACAAATGAAACCCTCAATGAAGCCCTTTAAAAAAGATTACACAGGATGCCAGCAGCATTTCAGAAGCATAGATGGTAGCATGTTTAACAGCTCAGACATGGATTGTAAATATCACTCGTCTCTTCTTGGATAATGATAATTGCTTTGGGATATAGTGAGTGAAGTGCCTCTGTGTACATAGCTGGACATGCAACAGATTCACACCATATGCCTTTTGTAAAAACAGATAAGCAAATAAATAAATTTACATCCTTTCATATTGATAACATTTTTTTTTATTTTTGCAGGAAGCTGGAATCTCTTATTACTGGGAACTCTTCCGATAAAGTTCAGGGTTCAAGTAATATTGAGAAAGAACAGCAGTATAACTTAGCAGACCAAGGGTATGAGCTGGTCATGACCTTCATCTTGTTGTCCTAGGTTTGATACTGTCTTGTTTCCTCTTGTATTCTGTGTGACCGTTAGTTACTTAACCAACGGTGCCTGTAAGTCAGTAAAAAAGAAACATTTTTCCCTGAGATCTTATCCAGATAGCAAATTATTAAACAAAATGAAATAAAAACTCCTGTAATTAATTACTTGCCTCACAACTAACTATGTGAACAATTCCTTTCAGTCTCTGTGTACATGGGATACATATTAATAGAAATCAAACAACAGGAGGTTGTGGGCTGAATTAAATCAGCTTACCATTTGAAGTTATTGCCAAGGAAACAGACTTTCAGGACTCAGTAAACGCCTCAGTGGGCATGTCCCACACCATTTTTTAAGGAATGAAGAATACAACCAGTCCTCAAAGTGGCATGTCTGAGGCTACAGAAGGGGCACCCATTATCCTTTGATTAGACAAATGTCTGGAAGGAACAATTTATTGGTCTGTTTACAACTTGCCACATTCATGTCCTCAGATCTAACTCATACCTAGCTAGAACACTACTGTTCATGCTGAGATTACCTAAAATATGTTCTGGTTGAAAGATAAAATGTGACAGCTGCCAAGATTAAAGCTTTGATGTAAAAAGAAACAAAAACATGTCACATTAAATAAGAGACATATTTTGCAAATACAAGTTTACTCATTCAGTATTCCTTACAAGGTGAAAAATAAATTGCTAAGAGAAGTAAGTCATTTTTGTATCTTAGAGCAACAGGCAACATTTTTTTGGTTTCAGAAAGCAATTTTTAGTGCAGAAACAAGCAATGGGTTCAGTCTAATATTTGAATAAAATGACACAAAGAAATACAGCAAGACTAGCAAAGCTAAAGAGATATTGATGCAAAAATGTGATTCTATCTTAATATAAAATGTTACTGGAACTTAAATGTTTCAGTATTTATGGCAATCTATACATGGCCTTGCAAGTGGTTAGTACAGGTCAGTTGCAATAAAGTTTAACAGTCAGTGGACCTTAGACAATTTAGATAAGGTATTTTAAGGCTTTATGACTCTTTTTAATTGGCTGATCTTTGCAGAATAGTTTTTTTAATGCTCCTGTCCTTAAAAAACTTATCTTACCATATCACGAACATTAGATGTATTATTTACTCATCTATTCAGTCTCAGTGCTTGCATATTCAATTCGGAGTTGCACTGAGCTGGGGATTCTTGTAACAGACATGTGGATAGGACATACCCATCCCTTCACAGAACTACTAAGCTTTCAGGACCAGCCTTTGGTCAACTGGTGCTTAAGGCAAAAGATCTCCACAGCTTCCCCCCAACACCCCCCTGTGCCCCCAACCTGGTCTACTTACACCATCCGGATTACTTGAAAAGTGCCCCTGCTAGAGCAGCGCCCTAGGTGGTCACCTAGTTGGCCTATGCCTAAGGCCAGCTGTGTCAGGTCTTGCGTCAATGAAAATGACTTGTGGAATACAGAAAGCAGTTAACTTATCACTGTTAAACCTGTCTTTTGTCGCAAGAACACATACTGAAGGCACCAAAATGAACTAACACAAACCATGGATAAAAAAAAGAAATAAAGATAAACTGCATTTTTATTTTTGCAAGGAGACAGGCTCCCTGCACCCAATATGCAGAGAACTGTTGATATACATACATATATATATATATATATATATATATATATATATATATATATATATATATATAGTTCCCCTGCATTTGACCGAATGTACATTTGTTTGACAAATGCAGGGGTGTGATTTACTGTTGACAGTACAGCTGACCCACCTGTATATATGTCAGTGGTATAGTATGTTGATACAGGTAAGTGGGGCTGGGGTGATGACAGCATGTGTGCGCATGCTTGTATGTGTGTGTGTGTGTGTGTGTGTGTGTGTGTGTGTGTGTGTATGTGAGTTAGGGTTAGGGTCGGGGATGAGTGAACGATGGGTGTTGTGTGTTTGTGTATTTTAGGGTAAGGGTTAGGTTAGGGGATAGATGCATTGTTATTTGTGTGTGTTTGTGTGAATGTTTGTGTGTCTGAGTCTGTCTTGTTACGGCAGTGTTATGGGAAGGTTATAATGATGAAAGCACCAAATAGACCAGCAAGGCAGCACGGAGTTCAATATATTTATTTTAATACTGAAATAACAGACTAGTTTCGGCAAACAGCCTTCTTCAGTGTAAAAGGTTATAATGATGTTAAGGTGTAGGGTTAGGTTTGGGGAAGGGGCAGCATTAGGGTTAGGATTAGGGTTAGTACCCATTACTGAGGTGATGCAGGGCGGCGGAGTGCTGAATCAATAACAATAGTAACAATAGTAACAGTAAAGTGCACAGTAGAAAGGACAACAGAAAGGGATGACTTGAGTAAGGAGGGGAGAAGAAAAGAGTGAAACAGAAACAGAAAAATTAACTATTTACAATACATACAGTACTGAAGAGATACCACATATTCGTTTAGGGAAATAATGTGAGGAAGACAAAGGTGCCTCACTGGTGAAGGGGTGTGCAGGGGATTAGGTGCTGTGTCTAGAGGGAAAGCATTTGCAAACTGACTCTGGCTTGAGATGATCTTAAAGCTGAGCAGTTAGTTTGATAATGAAAATGCCTCTTGGGGAGGAACTTCATCACATTACCTCTAAGCCATCTGAGTTTTAAACTATGCCTTTGTGTTCTTTTAGCTCTCAAAGGCATTACCCTCCTAGATTTATACATTTCCATGAGATTCCTCAGACTTTCCACAGATCTACAAAATTTGGTGCAGACATTAAACTATTTTTTTTTGTCTTTGGGCAGTCTTTTTGTTTGTTTTCCTCTGGACCGCCTTCACAATACCCATATTTCTACACTGGTTCTTCAGGACAGCATTCATTATTCCAGTTAAGTTTTCATTGAGTATCTGTACAAAGTGATAACTTCCTTGTTTTTTGTTTTTCTACATGCAATACTTCTTGTTTTATAGTCAGAATTTTCTGGCTGTCCTTATTAATTTCTCATTTTATTTGTATACTCTGGGGCCATCTAGATGTAGCAAAGGCTTCTCCCAAATGACAAATGTTGCTTTCTGGCAGTGAAAGGTACGTCTCTGCAACCAGAAAGTGAAAGACAAAATGTTGCAGTTCCAGTTGACAATATCCTAATGCTGCCCCTTCCCCAAACCTAACCCTAGTATCTCTGAATAGGGGTTGTGAACAGTCAATAGCAGTACATTGCTAACTGTGAGAGTGTCCCTTTTGTTTTCATAAACACTTAAAAATATTTCTCATCTATCTTATTAAGTCAAAGATCAAAATGTCACAGCTCAGGTATTTCAGAATAATGCTTATTTCCATAAAATAGCTCTGTGTTGTTAATAGTCTGATAATATGAAAAGCAAAATGACAGAGCTCTAGTCAGAAAAGTACTGTAATGCCAAATGTTGCTTTCTTAAACTGTTGTTAAGACAGTGTATATTATGTGCTCATTGCTATGGTTCCAAACTGCCCTCCATGGGATATCTCAGAATAAGCAATCTATATATAACTGCACTAGCTGTAACCAATGTGGATCCCAACTTTTTTAATTCAAGAGTAGAGTCAAATACTGGCTTCTGCCCACATTTTCAAATGCTGTACCATAGCACTGTGTTCCTTATCATCTCAGCTGTACAAAACAATGCTATTGTCATTATGCACTGCACAAACAGATTAAGTCAGATAAACATTACTACACATATGTATATATCAGTGTAGCCTATGCATATTTTTTAGGGCTTGTAACTACACATCCGCAGTATTTTGCTAAAAATGTACTTTTTGTAGTGGTGAGTTTCACTGTAAAGAACAAAGTAAAATGTCACAGCTCCAGAAAAGGTATGTCAGAATGGTGCTTGTCAACTTACAATAAAATTACATTGCTAAGGATGTGTGTCCTGTTTTTTATGAAGCAGTTCAGTATCATATACTGTTTTCTGCAATGTTTTAAAATCCTGTATCTTGTCATTTTATCATAATAACATACAAAGCAAAATGTCACAGTTACACTTGGAAAGGTATGCTTTTGTGTATAGTGTACTTTAATATCTACTGCACATATCACTGCTACTTTTATTATCTCCTGAACACAATGGTATTATTGTTGCTGTCTATTGTGCAACTAGTATAAGGTAAATGAACATTAGAGCACATCTTTATATTAAGGCCATAAGTTAAGTGTGACTTCTACATGTTTTTTCAGGACTTGTCACTACACTTTCATGCTATATTGCTAATACTATGGGAGAGTTCTGAAACAATTAGTACACAGTTTTACGTGAAAGCTCTGTGAGCAGTGATGTGCAGGGAAGGGGTGATTCAGAGATGTACGTAACATGACTCTGCTAATGCAGAAAAAACATGGTATGCATGGTGTTGTAATGAGCACATAATGTCATGCAAATGGGAGGTAACATACCATTGAGAGCCACTGTGTGAAACAATTGAAAGAATTTCTCAGTTGTCTACTAACAACAGTCCAAATATTTTACTATCTGACCCCTCCTATTACCTGGTCTTAATACTAAGCATCTATAGTTGTTTTATTAATCTGTAATTTACTGTTAGCTCTTTCTTGTACCTGTTAACATGCATTGCAGAATTATTTTTATACTTTGAATTTTTTTATATTTGTTATATAATTTGTTGTTAATTTTTATGTGTGTAATATGATTTGTTGTTAACTTTGTAATGTGGAGACTTTCTCCCCAGGCATCCACTGAAAAGGGCAGGCACTCAGTTGGATTATTCTGGTCAACAAATGCCAAATAAATAAATAAATAAATAAATAAACAAAACAAGGTAAGCAATTCAGAAATGTATAATTTTAACATGGAGAACTGCAGTGATCGGTTGTTCTAATCACCAGAATTTGCCAACATACAGGATCTTCACTATTATTATGATGTATGTATCTGTGTTTAGTGGTATCTGTATTAGCAGAACAGCATGTATTACTGGCTACCTTCGGAGTCAGAGTCCTCAGTGTTATGCATGGTCACCATTTGCATTGCAGATGAGCCCAACAGCAGCTAACATGCCATTGCTTCAATGACCAGGACATTGCCAGCTTCCACTGTGTGGACAGCGATACCACAATAGAGTTAGTAGATACATGCTGCTGGGTGAATGGAATGCCTATCCTGGTGGGAAGAAAGGTCTGTATAGCATTAGCCAGCCCCACTACAGGGACATTTTAACGCCAGACAGGGGATATGTTAAGACTTTGACAGCACTGGCTTATCAAATTCTATACCAGTTCTCTGACATTATGCTACAGCATGTAGAGAAGTGCATTTTGTTTCCACAGACAGCAGGAGAAAGAACCATTACTATATGGGAATTCTATAACTTACAGAAAATGGAACTGATACCAAACCAAGTAGTAAAGAAATAAAGTCCAAACCACCACACTGGTAATAAAATCGATTCTTTTTACTTCCAACCACAACATATGAGCGCTTTCGTCTAATAGATAGACTTCATCAGATGAAAGCACTGATATCATGATACACTTATATATAAAATCACAAACAATTAAGAATCCATTAATTGTAATTTAAAGGCATACAGGTTCAAAAACCTAATATCCAATTTTAAAAAGACTTCCAAACTTTCAAGACTTTAATAAACACATATATATTCTATATACAAACATTAATAATATAATTGTTCAACTGATAAAATACAAGTAATAAAAATGTGCAACAATTTTTAAAAAATATATAAAAATTTATAGTCTTTTGGTTTATTATATACTTTCAGCTTTTTTATGTAGCACAGATTTTATACTGATGTAGTCATTTAAACCTGGTGGTGAGTTTGAATTCAGCCTGAGCTGCCATATCAGCTCTTTGTATAATAAATGGTTCTTAAGGTCTCCCCCTCCCTTGTGCAAACCATACCTAACTGTATCAATAATACCAAACCTAAAACTGGATACACCTGAACATGCAGTACTGTGTTTATATAGAGCATTGGTCTCCCTATGAGTTCTAATTTCATATAGATGTTCATAAATTCTATCCTTGAAGGGTCTCTCGGTTTTACCAATATAATATGCCATACATGTAGTACAGATGGCAATATATACTATCATGTTGGATCTACAATTCCCCTTAACAAGCTTCACCACACTTTTAAGACTATTGTTAAGTTTAATGGTATTCTCAGTCCATATAAAAGAACACACGCTACATGCCCCACAAGGTGCAGCTTTTTTGTATGGTAGTTTCCCTCTTTCTCCTTGTTCCAAGAGTTTCTTAAAGTTGTTTCCTACCCTGTATGTAAAAATGGGTTCTTTACCTACCCTCGTGTACACATCCTTGTTAGTTTTCATAAGGTTCCAGTTATTTCTAACTATATGTGTAAAAGTGTCTGAAAAAGTGCTGTATTCAACAATACAGGCTGTGTTGTATTTAGTTTTACTATCCTGTGTATTGTAGTCCTTAGTAAATGAGTGACCTAAAAGTGCTTTATACTTCTTACCCCATTCCTTCTTCACTTCTTCCAAAATCCCAAAAACTAATTCCATGGGGTATTCCCTTTCTACAAAGCATTTACTAAGAAATGTAAATTCTCTTTCTAAATCCTGAGGATCTGATGTCATTCTGGCTATTCTTACAGTCTGTCCCTTGATCAGACTTTTCTTCTGCATAAAAGAATGGTGACTAGTGAAATGCAAGTAACTATTGCACCATGTAGATTTCCTAAAAATGTTAGACTTGAAACCTTCCTTTGTTTTAGAAATCGTCACATCCAAATAGTCAATACCTTTATCATTAATAGTATAAGTGAATTTCAGAAATGTGTTTATTAAAGTCTTGAAAGTTGGGAAATCTTTTTAAAATTGGATATTAGGTTTTTGAACCTGTATGCCTTTAAATTACAATTAATGGATTCTTAATTGTTTGTGATTTTATATATAAGTGTATCATGATATCAGTGCTTTCATCGGATGAAGTCTATCTATTAGACGAAAGCGCTCATCTCTTGTGGTTGGAAGTAAATAGAATAGATTTTATTACCAGTGTGGTGGTTTGGACTTTAATTCTATAACTTATCTTGTTTTTTGAGTTTCTGGGACCATTGACTGTGCCCATGTTGCTATCAAGGCCTCTCATGTTCCATATGGTATCCAGGACATCAGCTATTTTTTGTACAACATTGATCTCTTTCTACATGAATACCTTCTTCCTTTTGTAGTAAGGCTTCCTTCATATATTAGAGATACTATTGATTTTTTGGAAAAAATCTATAAACTTAAGTGGACCACAGGCATGTACTGGATAACACTAGGTGTAAAAACCTATATACCAGTATCAAGCATGTGCATGGTATACAGGCTTTACATTATTTTTAGGCAATAGTCTTCTTTCTAATCATACGGTTGATTTATTACACTTCTGTGTTACTAATATTTTGTTTACATTTAATAATGAACTCTACCACCAAATCCGGGATACGGCCATGAGGACTCCCTTTGCCTCTATGTATGTGAATTTAACTATGGGACTATTTGAAAGTGAATATTTATATAAGCATGGTTTTATGAATAAATATATTATTTATTATTTTAGGTACATTGATGATTTAATATTTATTTGTAATGGAGGTAACAATGAAGTTGGGAATTTTATTAATAATTTGCAAAATAATAAGATATAATTTTAGCTTTGATGGTTTACAGTTGGGAGAAGAAGTCTCTTTTCTGGATTTAAAATTGGAAGGTTTAAGTAATGGAGAAATAAAAACTACCTTACATAAAAAATCGGTACTATTGGCAGTTTTTAATAAAAGATAGAGAACTTTCTAAAATATTTAGTAACATTCCTTTGATTTCTTATAGACATGGATGGAGCCTAGGGGGTATGCTTGTCCACAATAGTTTCATTGTTCCTAACACTCATATTCATACAAGCCTTAACAATTCTTTGGTGGGTACTTTACCATGTGGTAAGTGTTGTAGCTGTAGATTTACTGTATGTTTTTCCCCAAAATAAATAATAAATAAGGAAAAATAAAACCAGGGAGGAAACTTCAAAGAAACAGTCCACAAATAGATACAAATGTAGTTTTAATGAGTTGTTAAACACTTTTGTTCGGACAGAACTTCATCAGAACAACACAAAAGTTAAAAAAACACACCCATTTTATACCCCTCCTATTAATATCACAAGATACAATTAATGAGCATTTAAAGTAAAAACTTCTTGAATAGACATTAAAAATGAAATAAAATATACATTAATTTACTTGATACCATAATACATCAGTTTCAATAAAGGGGTAATAGAACAACTATCATTTAATCCAGGATAGTTGTAAGCATCCAATAAAATCTGCCATCTCAATTAATCCTTATCTAAATGATCATATATTACCCATCCTTGCAAATCCCTCTTAACCTGCTCAGTAATTAAAAAATTAAAATTATGAGTCTCATATCTTTCAACATGCTTATAAAGTAAGTTAGTAGATTTTTTGTTCTTGATATCCAAAATATGTTCATATATCCGTCTCTTAAAAGGTCTACTGGTTTTTCCAATGTAAAATGCTAAACATTGGTTATATTGCACTAAATATGTTCCTAATAGTAAAAGTGTCCATACAATTTATGTAATGACACAAAGAACAACAACCACATTTTTTTGTACCTGGTTGTAATTTTATATTTACCTTAATACTACTGAATCTATTTTCCAATCTAGCCTTTAAGGACCTGTCTTTTTTATAAACTACTGTTGGTGTTGAGCCTAATTTCTTAGCTATACCATTCTTTAAAAATACATGCCAGTTTTTGCGAATGCTATCAAAAATAGAATGACTGTCTAAATTATAGGTTGTAATGAAACTAAATGCATATCTGTTATTAAAATCTGTTGAAATATCATTCTTGTCATTTGTGTACTTGAACGTCCAACAATAGGTACATAAATACCATTATTTCTCTTAATGGTAACTTTGTGAAGCACACCACTTAACAATTGTTCAGGATAACCCCTTCTATGAAACATATCCACCACTTTCTTAGCTTCTAACATAAAGTTGTCATCATTAAAAACCATTTTAGCAATACGGACTAACTTCCCCTTAACTAATGCCTTTTTTGGTGTTTGGGGTGCCAGCTAGAATACTGCCGATAGGTATTAGAGAAGGTAGGTTTTCTGTATAAATTCGAGTAGAAACAATGATTTGTGAAATCCTTCCCAAACTCAACATCTAAAAAGGAAATCTTTTCCCTATGATATTGTGAAGAAAATTTTAAAAAGTCGACAGTATTATTGATATACAACAAAAATTCATTCAATTTCTCCTCTGTATCCAATCAATATATAACGACATTGTCCAAAAATCTAGCATCTAAAGACCAACAGTTTGAATATTCGCTTGAAAAAATATATTCTGTTTCTCATTGGGCCATGACATGGTTAGCAAAACTGGGAGCACAAGCAAATTGTTTGATTGGAAGACGAATGTTTTTACCACAAATGTAAACCATAATGATGCTGGAGAAAATTAATGTAATTCTTGCTTAGCAGACAAGTTAGATGTGTTTGAGAAAACTTTGAATATAAAAGGCTCTAATTGGAAAATAGTTATCTACACAAAAATATAGAAATGTCACAGGTACCAAAAGGGTTTAGCTTGTGGCAATATCCTAATAGAGCAGCAAACAATCCAGAATTCCTTACTAAACTACATACACTATTTGACAAAGCTGGTTGTGACCTTATGCTTTTAATTATAAAATACAATAATAAATGCATTGAATTACTTGACAAATTAAATGAACTTAATGCTACCATTCACTCTGATTTCTGCTTTGAACAGTTCAATAGAAACTTTGAAAATATATTTTGTACAGTTATTGACTTTTGTTTTAAAAGTTATGAAAGAAAGGTGAATAAAATAAAGCGAGATTCCAAAGCCTATGCACAAAACAAGGCTTATCCTTTACCACCAGATTCCCATGGGAATGATGATAGGAGAACCAATCAACAACTAGCGGTTGGCCATGATGTCATTGGTTCAGAGGTTACAAATGTGACCACCCCTTTAGAAGTGGCGGGACTATGATGATCAAAGCATATTCAGAATCAAAGCAAGAAGAACCGGTTGCCATCATGGAGGCAACAAAATACTTGCGATGTACATTCACAACAGGGAGCTTGCCCAAAACCATCGAGCAGTTATTACAGGAAATAATTGATAATGTGGCTAGTGGTAATTTCATGCTAAACTTTGATTTTGTACCTTGGGACGTTAAGAAATGTTTGGTACATGAATAGGGATTATTGGACTCAGCTGAAATTTCACCTGCGAGTACTGAGACTTTTCCTGTGCTAAATATTATTGAAAATTCAGCTGGTGACTTTAAAATATATAATTATTCATATAAAACATTAAATACTGGCCATGCTGATATTTTATGCAAAGGTCTCACTTTTGTGCAAGCTAGAAGGGCAAATTTAACTAAAACTATTTGTGACCTAAAGTTATTTACCAGAAAATTGAACTTTAAAGTGATGTTTGGTAATGAATATAGGTTGCCTAACAATTCATTGCACCAGTCAAGAGTTTTTAATGCTCCCTTAAATAATTCTATTCAAACTTTTGAAAAAATGTGTGAGTTTGATATTCGTCAGATTTTAAGACAAAAAAGTAGGGTGAAATATTGTAATGTCACTGACAAAGAAAAAACCCTATTGCAGGAATTAACTGATGATTATGATATCAGGATAATGAAACCTGATAAGGGGGGTATGGTTGTCATGAATTCTTTAGATTATCAAAATCGAATTAATGGTTTGTTGTTCAGTGATAAATATTGTGAAGTATCTCAAAATGAGATTAATGTAGCATATTGTAGCACTGACTTATTACTAGAAGACATGTTGTTACAGGGTCAAATTATGAAAAATAATTATGATTTTATGCTGAATGAAAAGCCTACTTTAGCTAGTATATTTGGTATACCCCAAATCCACAAAGGCCTAAAGAATCCACCATTTAGGCCAATAGTGGATGGTTGCAGGTCTAAAACTTATTATATGGCACAGTGGATAGATACTAAGGTAAAGGATGGTATTTCAAACAACAATAACATTCTAAAAGATTCATGGCATTTTTTTAGAAATGATTAATACTATTCAGGAATATTTGTGACAATGGATGTACACAATTTACCACAGGATACAGGTTTATTGTGGTGTGAACAACAATTTTTTTTTCTATTGGTAAATTAAACAACACCACAGTAAGTGCATGTGTGACCTTGATGGAGGTGGTGTTGAAAAATAATTTTATCTATTTTGAGGGTCAAACCTATAAACAGACCACAGATGTTGCAATGGGGACCACTTGTGCCCCCAGTTTTGCTAACCATGCCATGGCCCAGTGGGAAACAGAATATATTTTTTCAAGCAAATATTCAAACTGTTGATCTTTATATGCTAGATTTTTGGACTATGTCTTTATATATTGGTTGGATACCGAGGAGAAATTGAATGAAATTTTGTTGTATATCAGTAATACTGTTGACTGTTTAAGATTTTCTTCACAATATCATAGGGAAAAGATTTCCTTTTTAGATGTTGGGATTGGGAAGGATTTCACTAATCATTGTTTCTACTCAAATTTATACAGAAAACCTACCTTCTCTAACACTTATTTGCAGTATCCTAGCTGGCACCCCAAACACCAAAAATGGCAGTAGTTAAGGGGCAGTTAGTCCGTATTGCTAAAATGGTTTCTAACGATAGCAACTTTATGTTAGAAGCTAAGAAAGTGGTGGATATGTTTCATAGACGGGATTATCCTGAACAATTGTTAAGTGGTGAGCCTCATGAAGTTACCACTATGAGAAATATTGGTATTTAGCACTGTTGCCTCACAGTAAGATGTTGTCCTGTTCGATTCTCAGCTAAAGCTTCTTCTCTGTGGAGACATGAATGAATGGGCGTACCTTCGTTGAAGGTTGTGCATCAGGGCCAGCAACTCAGCATGTAAAAATCTACTGCCAATCATTAGCGGACCGGAGTTCTGCTGTGGCGACCTCTAACCGGGAAAAGCCGAAAGACACAACAACATGCACCTATTGTTGGATGTTCAAGTACACAAACGACAACAAATGATATTTCAACTGATTCTAATAACAGATATACATTTAGTTTCATTTCAACCTATAATTTAGATAGCCATTTTATTTTTGATAGCATTCGCAAAAACTGGCAAGTAGTTTTAAAGAATTGTGATGTAGCTGAGAAATTAGGCTCAACACCAACAGTGGTTTAAAGCCGCGGTGGTACAGCGGTAGCGTTGTTGCCTCACAGCAAGAGGTTCTCCTGTTCGATTCTCGGCTGGAGTGCCTTCTGTCTGGAGTCTGCATGTCCTCCCCACGGTCGAGTGGTCTCCGAAAGACATGCATGAATGGGCGTGCCTTCGCTGAAGGTTAGGCATTGTGCTGGCGACTCAGCACCATAAAAATCTACTGCCAATCATTGCTCTGTCTATCTTTGTCTGTTTGGAGTTGTATAATAAAGTTCAATTTTATGTGTCTGTAGCCTGTTGTTTTTTTTTTTTTTGTTTGTTTTTATTTCTTTTTGGATGCTTCTGTTCCTCAGTGTTATGCATTGTCATCATCTGCATTGCAGATGGACCTAACATGCCATTGCTTCAATAACCAGGGCATTGTTAGCTTCCACTGTGTAGACAGCAATACCACATGGGAGTTAGTAGATACAAGCTGCTGAGTGAATGAGATGCCTAGCCTGGTGGGAAGAAAGGTCTGTATAGCATTAGCCAGCCACACTACAGGGACATTCTAACATCAGACGGGATATTTTAAGACTTTGACAGCAATGGCCTTTCAAATCCTATGCCAGTTCTCTGACATGATGTTATAGCATGCAGAGAAGGCATGCAGAGAAGTGCAGTTTGTTCTCACAGACAGGAGGAGAAGAAAACATCATTATATTGGAATTCTATGACTTATCTTGTTTTTTTGAGGTTCTGGGACTATTGACTGTGCCTATTGTGCTATCAGAGCTGCACCTGCTCCATATGGTATCCATTACATCAGCTAGAAGGGCTTCCACTCCATCTACTGCTAGTGGTGTACAATGCATGGTTTATCATATACAATGTATCTATGCACCACACAGGCAGTTCCCATGATTCTCCTATCTGGCATATGCATAACTTCTACCAGCATTTAATTTGTGGTGATTTTCGATAGGGTCATCCATTTGGTAGGTGCACACAGTCCCAGCTATAGAGAAAAGGATATAGTGTTCCTATTGGAGCTGGCATCAGGCCACTTATAATGGGATTCACTGTTGTATGTTGCAGGTGATGACAAACACGTTTTGGAACTTTGGCAGGTGAGCCCTATCTGCATCTCCCAGAGCATGGCAGACATGGCATGCAACACTATCCTGTCAAAGATGTGGAATATCATTGAACTTGTGTTCAGACTTCTGAAGACTCACTTCTGCTTCCACATAGTTGGTAGTGGATTGCAGTATGCACCACAGACCAGTAGTAAGACATCTGTGGTCTGCACTATTTTACATAAGGTAGCATTATGAAAGTAATTACAGAGTTGGAAAATCTTAACACTGCTGGACAGGCCTGCAGTAGTGGCTCAGGATGATATAGATGAGTAGGAATTATTTGCAGGGATACCTCGTGCAAGGTAGAGGCATGCACAACATGGATGCACTACTCTCTCTGGCCATGACATGGAGAAGACAGAATAAAACTGATGCCCCCATTTACATACCCAGACTTTGAAGTACAGTGCATTGACAGACCATGATATAAATTAGACATCAACATACCAACAAAGGCCTGAGGGGTGGCAAGGCACAATCACCATAATCTGTAAAAGTGGTATGGGGCATAGTGACAGGGGACAGTAATTGTAATGTAGGGAAGAATTATGGGAGATGGACATGGTAGCTTCACTTGTGGCTATGTGTTTAGGGAGACATTGATCACATCTTCCAGAGTTGGGATGAAGCTTCCATGGCATGAACACTGGCCAGGTTTACTGTGTGGTGCTGTGGTATCAAGATTGGAGGTACTCTGTCTACTGGATGATGTAGCACTGGGGGATCATGGACAGGATCCCTGGTGTGATCCCCAATGTGGAGAGGTAGTTGATGGTGGCATTCTTGACCTCATGACCAGACATGGCTAGACTTTGTATTCAGTAAGCCATCATTAGATAGAAATGGCAAGGAGCTACAGGACACAGAGTGGCTGACCTGGCGGTGTGACCCTGCAATAGAGCTCAAAGAACATTGGCTGCAACCATGAGTGTCCAACCCTGTGGGCTGAGGCAGCCATAGCTAAAGGTGACAGTGATGTAGTCTCTAGAACAGCATGTAATATCTGTGTATGCCTGTCATGTGACTGTGCAATGTACATCTGGCTCCTTGTATAACCATGGTGGGTCTTTGCTAGTATTTTCATGGAAGCAGCAATGGATGTGAACATGGTCACCACTGACTTCAGCAGGTACACCTATTCTAAATCTTGATATGCCTTATCGTCTAGCATGAGTTGCATGGCATCACACAAATCCTGCATTGGCTGCTGCTCCTCATGCAGTCCATGCAGCACACTCAGTTTTGCTAACATGGTGTGTGTATTGGCCATCTGTATCTTAAACATTGACCTGCACTTCAAATGATCAATGCCAGAGGTGGAAAACAGATCAGAGAATGCCTAGTGTTGTAGCAGCAATGACCAAGTGGACACTTCTCTTTTATGGTGAGTGCATGCACCATGGAGGCATTGTGGCGTATGGATGCCACCTGTGGTGATGCCTCTTTTGTTGCCTCTGTGTAGCTAATATATACAAGATATCAGCGCTAAACACAGAGGATGCCACAATCTCATCCTAAAGCTTATCATGCAAATTGTCAATGAGGGATGTGTACTTGTTCACCAGTGTTAGTGTTGCTGGAAGTGCTACTGTGCCATTGGATTGTGCCAAGTGTAGGGTGTCATAATCAGCAGCCCTGGGTGACCTGCTAACTTCAGACATGTCCCTATCTGTTGTTATGCATCTTCCACCAGTGGAACCTCTGACAGCATAATGATATAGTGTAGTGATGCTGAAACATCTGTAACACACTCAACTTGTGGCTCACATTACAGTTACATGGTGATGATATGGATGTGAAGGCTGGTATGGTAGGAGTACCTATGTACATGGCAGACATATATGCACAGGTATTCTAATGAGTATGGTGAACACATTATTAGGGCACAATACAATGGTACTGGAATAGGGTAGTAATAACATGACATGTCCTGCACTGGCACTTACATTCAAGCCACCAGTATGTATGAGGGGTCTCTCACCTGTCATGGTCAACAACAACAGGCACTTGTCCTCCTTTGTGAGATGCCTCTGTGTTGGTGTTACACGTCCTGTAGTGGAGCTGCTCTTGGCAATATCCTGTGCCATAATCTTGACATGCAATATCATATCTGTGACCCTGTGATGCACCTGCATTATAGCTCTATTATGGCCCCTCACAGTATTGACATCTTGGACCACTTACTGCCTCACTTGGTCTCAGAATGTCTTTTCTGCCTTACTGTTCATAGGTTTATAGGTAGGTACTAGGCTATTATCCCTAGGGCCTATACAAGCCTTGCCAAAAATGTACCCTGGCTTTTGCCACCCAAGAAAATTATTTTCCTGTGCCCCTGTCAAGCAGAACCACAGAAGTGATCCCCGTGATGAATTTCCTATTACCCATCCAATCATCAAGATTTTTCTTGAAGAGTGCTAATGAGGAGCTCTGTTTGACATAGATAAGTAGTCTGTTCCAGAGTATGGGAAGTCTCTGGGACAGGAATCTATCCCTCCAGCATGTTCTGTTTATTGTGGTGACAAGGTTTAGGTCCCTAGAGCATGTAGCTTGGAGGGATTGGGATTTCTTTAAGTGGAGCATGCCCAACAGCTCTGGGTTTGACATAGCTTTGTATGTTAGGCAGAGATCGCCTCTGAGTAGGCGATATGCGACAGAGTAAAGCTGGAGTTTTTTGAGACGGTCTGTGTAAGGCATCTGTTTGAGGCCAGTAATCCTCTTTGTGAGGTATTTTTGCGGCCTTTCCAGTTGTTGTAGATGTCTTGTGAGGTACATACCAAAAGGGGCATTGTACTCTATAATGGGTCTAATGAGTGATGAGTAGAGGGGAACAATGACCTCTTTTTTTCCTGGATGAGAAACCTTTTGTGATGCGGTGTGCCACATAGAAGGATTTCCTGACCACTGTAGCGATGTGATTATCAAAAGAGAGACTACTGTCCACCTGTGTCCCAAGGTCTCTTATCACACTTTCGGTGTTAAGTAGACTACCGCCTATGTTGTAGTTCATGCGTACAGAGTTTTTTACCAAAGGGGATGACAATGCACTTTTTGGCATTGATCTTGAGACCATGTCTTTGACAACAGGCATCTGTCTCAGTGAGGCCCTTTAGTAGGATGTGCACATCATTAGGAGTTTCAATTATGGCTCCTAGTTTGCAGTCATCTGCAAATTTAGTTAGCCAAAGACCTTCTGTGTTAGCCTGTACTTCAAAGAAGTAGATACCAAACAGGAGAGGACCCAGGATTGAACCCTGTGGTACTCCACTTGTCACTGGTCTGAAGTCTGCTATGTTCATGGTGTGGGTTCTGTCAGTAAGCCAGTTGGCAACCCATCTTGTGACATAGGGATTTATACCTAGTTTAGTGAGTTTATCTATAATTCCAGAGTGGGGGATGGTGTCAAATGTCTTGGCAAGATCTAGATAGGCTGTGTGAACCACCTTACCCTCATCTGTGGCTTTGGTGACTACTTCAAAGAAACAGCCAAGACGAACCAAATCCACTGTAGAACACTGGTTTATTGCTAGTAAATATAGTAACACACCAACAAAGTACTTACTTACAGTGGATTTGGTTTGTCTTGGCTGTTTTACTGGTTATCGTATCTTTTGGAATTTTACTACTTCAAAGAAGTCTATCAGGTTTAGGAGACCTGATCTGCCTTTTACAAACCCAAACTGTGTGGGGTCCAGAGTTTGGAGATCTCCAATGTCTTTGTTTATGAGTTCCATGATGATACGTTCCATGGCCTTGCAGACGAGGCTCGTCAGGCTAATGGGGCGGTAGTTCCGGGGGTCTGTTGTGGCTCCCCCTTTGTGGAGTGGGATAACTGTCGCGGTGCACCATTCAATGGGCACAAAGCCTGAGGTGAGGCTATGATTGAACATGGTACTTAGGTGGGGTGCCAGTTCATTCTGTAGTTCATGTAGAAGGCAGCCTGGGATGTTGTCAGGTCCCATGGATGCTGTGTTCTTGGCTTTGGAGAGTGAAGTTTTTACCTGTGCAACCGTGATTACAGGAACTTTGCATTCTTCTGGTATAAAGATGGGCCCTTTAGGGGGTGAGAGGGGGGTAAAGTTAGCACTGAACCTATCTGCCAGGATGTTGGCAATATCAGTTGGTTCTGTATATTTGGTGTCATTGTGCTGTAACTCAGAGCAGATCTGAGTGTTGCCATTGAGATTTTTGACATAGCTATAGAATACTTTGTGGTTGTCTTTAGAATCAGTGGCAATTTTGTTTTCATAACTAGTTCCCAAGGATACACATGTTGTGTGTGTGTGTGTGTGTGTGTGTGTGTCTGTGTGTGTGTGTGTGTGTGTGTGTGTGTGTGTGTGTGTGTGTGTGTGTTTGTGTGTGTGTGTGTGTGTGTGAGTGTGTAGGGGCCTGCAGTTTCACCTCTGTCTATGTTGCCATTTCTTTGGTTCCATGATAGGACGTGTAAACCTGTGGACGACACAAGTACATCAGTGCATGGCGGTCTCTGACAGATTCCAGTGTTCTCTGTATTGTCAATCTGTTTCCATTTGTTGGTCACAAACTCATGTGAAACTCTGCTGAAAACATTAACCACCTATTGAATACTACAGACAGCAATAGCATATTACCTCTGCTCACCATCTTATAGCATTGTGTTGTAAGACTTGTATCCCCTCTGGCATGTGTGATGGGAAATGTGAGGGTGATACAGTATGTCAAGATGAGTCCTCCACTAGCAGGACAGGAGCCTGATATACCGTTGTGCTCTGCACCCTGGCAGGGTGAGCACTCACCCACCAGCAAGACAATAATCTGACATACCATTGTGGTCTGCTTCCAGATAGGGTAACACCCCCCCCCCATTAGCATGCCAACAACCTTACATGGCCTTTTGCTCTGTTAGCCCAGATATTCCACTGGTAGTATTGGGGCTTGTTACTTCTATGCTCCCCTTTATGTGCTTTTTGCAGTCCTGTGGCCACTTATTGCCTTATATGACATTATAAACTGTTATCCAGTTCCATATTCCAACTCATGGTCTCTTACATTATAGCAACCTATATTTTTTTTCACTAAAATTGGCTTTGTAGCTCATTGTTTATGCTAATTTAGAGCAATTATTTCTAAATTGCTGTCATAATGTGATGATTTATCATCAAGTCAGCACTACCATGCTATCCATTCTTATTCCTGGATTAGGAAATTATATATGTATATATATATATATATATATATATATATATATATATATATATATATATATATGGATTCCTATTACAAGAACAACGGTTCACCACTTTGAATTTATAATAGGAAGCCTCACTTATGTGAAAGTTCACTTTAACGAAAGTGAACTTTCGCATAAGTTCACTTCACCAAAAGCACCATAGCACAGTGGAGGACATAAAAAACAAGCTTTGTCCTCCACTATGGTGCGATAGTCACGGACCTTAGGGTTAGGGCATGGGTTAGGATAAGGGGATAGTTAGTAAAGCTATCCCCTTACCCTAACCCATGCCCTAACCCTAAGGTTCGTGACTATCGCACCATAGTGGAGGACATTGCTATGTCCTTCACTGTGCTACAGTCGTCACGGACCTTAGGGTTAGGGCGCAGGTCATTGTAAGGGGATAGCCCATAGGGCTATCCCCTTACTATGACCCATGCCCTAACCCTAAAGTCTGTGAGTACTGCACAGAAGTTCAGTACAACACCGATTCGTTGTACTGAACTTCACGTAACTGCACTTTCGATTAAGTGCACTTTCGCTGCAGTGAACACTCCATGCACTATTTCGAATTAGTGAAAATTCGATCTAGTGTATGGAATCCATATATATATATATATATATATATATATATATATATATATATATATATATATACACGTGTGTGTGTGTGTGTGTGTGTGTGTGTGTGTGTGTGTGTGTGTGTGTGTGTATATGGATCTACTTTCATTTACTGAAAACACATTTCAATGAATTTCAATTCACCCACACCAAATTGCTGAAAGTTCAAATCACTGAAAACTCATTTCACTGAATCTTATTTCACTGGATGCATTATACTGTAAGGTAAGTAAAATGAATATGCCGTTTTTCCCACTGTAGTGTGATCCTAGAGTTAATGCATATAGTTAGGGGGGTGTGGGGCTGTATCCCCCCCCCCATCTAGTTTGTTTTTATATTTATGAATCTCATTTCACTGAAGGCTAACAATAAACTATATATACTAACTCCAGGTTTGCACTACAGTGGGGAAAAGGGCATATACGTTTTACTCTGATGATTAGTGCCAACACAGGTACAGTTCTGACCTACTCTGTTACTTGATAGTAGAGGCTAAGGAAAGAAAGCATTTTTAGAAGCAGTCTGTTATTGGTTTGCAATACATTGTTCTGACTGAATTGTTTTATTTTTAATGTCTTATGTTACCAGGGGTGTACTGTATTGAGTAATGTCTCTTTTTGTGTCTTACATTTGAGGAAGATGTGGAATTAAATTGTGAAGCCTGCCTAATGACGTGATACAGACTGTCCAGGTAGCAGGGTAATTTCTGTAGCTTATGTATCATTTAAAATATGGATATATTTGCCAAATGCATATGTACTAGTGTGCTTTTTTCCTTGCTGTTTGTTTCTCTTTCTCTCTGTCTCTACAGGGTTTGTTGTGGTGCATACGACAGGTTGTACTTTAGTCCTTCCTCTTGTCAAATGTCCTCCCTAAATCTGTCTCTCCACTGTTGCTTCTGCTTGTATCCATTTGTCTCAGTCTGTCTCTGTCTGCTTTTTATCTTTGCCTGCTACTTCTATCTTCCCAATTCCCTCCTTCCTTCCCTTGCATGCTCCTTGCTACCCTCTCCAGCTATGCTTCTTGAAAAAAAAAAAACAGGAAAATGGGCACGTCCCTGAAATAAATGCTGATCTTCTGCCTGTCTTCCCCTCAGGTTATTTTTGTTTGTGCTTCTACTCTTTATATGAGCCTCTTATGGCTTTGCTATTGCTCCCTTTCCTCCCTATTTCAATGATGAACTGGGTCAGCAGTTTGCTTTACTGGCACTTGTTGCAGCTATGAGGTGCTTTGTTGCACATGTAAAACTAACATTGGGTTTTCTGCTTTGCTGTACTTCTCATCTTGGCCATGTGATCACGCATAGCACAGCTTCTGCATTAGTGTGCTGCTTCTCGTTAGTGTATGCTGCAACTCTCTATGCAGTCTTTTTCATGCAATGACAGTGCTATGCCAATGTTAATATATATCAAAGCAGCATCAGGCCACAGCATGCCCATTTCTCTTGTGATATATTGAACAGCATATAGCTTTTGGACTCTCTGAATACTCAGTCTGTGCCATTATTTAAAATTCAGCAGTACAGTGGCTTTGTATAAAACAATAAACCAAGCTCCCATCTGCCCAATTTGCTGACAGCTCAGGTGGATGTAAAAGATCTCATGGCACGTATCAAAAAATAATAATAAATAAATAAAGAGTAGAGGATGTTCTCTGGTAACATGGCCAAATTTCCTGTACTCAGTATAACTGCTACGTCTGGTCTCCTAAAAAAAATGACAATAGTCTAGTGAGACTAATTTGGCCACAAAGAGTAAATAAAGTGTTTCTATAAACATTCTAAAATGCTATATTGCTTTCACATCAAAATAAAGTACAAAGCAAAATGTAATATTTCTACTACAATGTATGCGCTGTCAGAGTTTGTTTTCCTAGTTATTCTAAAATGCAAGGCAGAATGTCACAGTTACAGCCAGAAATTATTGTAATGGCAAATGTTGCTTTCTGGAATTTATTTTAAAATAGTGTATATCACTTCTGTGCTGCTATAAAGTGTAATACAAACTGTTACAACTCCAATCATACTCCCACATCATGCATCTCAAATTATGGCTTGTCAGCAGCAGAGTATCATTATGTTTTCTTATTTATTTCTTATTTATTCATCAGTACAGAGTCAAATGTTGTTTTTCACAGACATTTTAAAATGCTGTATGATGTTTTTTTCATCATGTTAATTTCCAAAGCAAAATTTCAAAGCTCCAGTTATAAAAGTATATTTCACTGAGTGATGAAGTTTATATGTATGAGAAAACCTCTGTTTCTTTTACTGTATATTGAGCAAGTGGTATCATTGAATAGCACCATTTTCTTTGCAATTTTGGTTGCATAAAGCAATGATACTGTCATTGTTTACTGAACAAACAGAATAAGGTGGATAAACATTAGAGCCATCTAGAAAACAGCTTCATATTAGTGCAGTAAGTTTACACAGCCTCTACATGTTGATTTAGGGCTTGTCAATACTCTCTGTCATGCTATAATGCTAGCAGTGTATTCCATTTTTTAATTCACTGCTTGTTTTTCATTTAACAATATAGTGCCAAATGTTGGATTCTACACACATTTCAAAATGCTTTATGTTGTTTTTCCATCATGGTAACATAGACAGTAAATTGTCACTGTTCTGATATTTCAGAATATCAATGTTTAAAACACAATAGTATTCCTGTTGTACTGCTGAGATCCAATACTGCTTATTTCACTACTCCAAGTGAGATTACGTTAATTATATAATAAGACAGAAATTACTGCATCTCAGAGAAATATCTTTTCTGTGATTCCGCAATCTTGGAATTAGTATAAGTAAGCACTCAGGGTGTGAGTATGTAGCCTACGTCATTGGAGAGATGCTGGAGGGTTTAATCCTGCAGAAAATGCTTTTAGTATGTAATGATTTTCACACTTTGCTAGTTTAGCTGCAGGATTTTGTTTAATTTTCCAGAGTTTCATGACTCTGCTAAGTATCAAACTTCCAATAAAGCACTCATACAATAGTACTATAGTGCTAGTTATGTGTGTTCCATCTGATTTTTTCCGTCACTGTCAAATGCAACGCAGAGTGACACAGAGATAACCAATACAGTACTCCAATGCCATTTTCTCAAATCATTTTAAAGCAGAGTATGTTACTTATCTACTGCTATACAGTTAAATGCAAAATATTACAGGTCTTGTCTAATCAAGCATCTTAGACTAGAACTTGTCAGCAGCATGTGTTTACTAACAATGCATGTTCTATATTCTTTTTAACTGAATAATACAACATTGAATGCTGGTTTCCACATACATTTTAAAATAATGTATTTTGTTTTATATCACAGCTCCAGTCCAACATGTTATTAATGCGAACTTTTTTTAAATAGTGCACATTTTTTCTGCATTGCTATAAAGTGCAATGCAAAATATCACATCTTCAGTCATATTTTCATCTATGTCATAGCTATAGGAAGAGAAGTACAGTTCAGATGTCCCCACAGAATGGTACTATATGATTAAGAAACTGTGTTGCAGCTGACATAATGAAAAGCGGAATATTACAGCTCCAGTATTTCCAATATGTTTGCATGCAGATCAGAATGTCACTATTCTGGTTTTGCTGAAAAGTGCTTATTTCCACACAATACAGCTTTGATGCTAACAATGTGTATGCCATCTGTTGTTTTTTTAGTCATAAAATGCAGAGGAGAATGTCACAGCTGCAGAGGGTGTAGTGCATGTTGCACCTCTGTTGCTATAAAGTGCAATGTAAAATGTTACTAATCTAGTCAACAAAAGATATTTAAATAAAAAGTTTTCAATTAAATTCATATCTCTGCTTCCATTTGAAAAGTAAAGAAGAAAAAAGTATTCATGCTGACAGTTTTGAGCAATGTTTAAGAGAATTGGGGGGAGTGAGACAAATAATGGGACACTAGAATGGTTGTGGGGGGGGGGGGTACTAGTCCATTCCTCTACCTAGGGCCTCATCTGACCATGATCCAGCTATGTGTGTGTATGTGTGGTGGTGGTGGTGGGGTCTATTGAGGTGGGTGATTTGATTATTGACTTAGTCTTCTGTTAAATAATGCATGGGGATGGAGTGCTGCCCAGCAGGCAACCTTTTCCTTAGGAAATGATTTGCAGAAAAGGACAAGGGAAAACTGGAATCCCTGTACCATGGTACATAACAGTCTTCTTTTACTTTACATCCTGCCTTGAGAATGGACAATAGACAAAGGTCAACACACAAATAGTGCATCCACTAGTATAAGATACCCATAGTTAAGCTATACTAGCAACCTATGTGTGGCCTGTTTTATAGAGTACTCGTCCTTGTGACACAGCATGTTGTTGTACAATACATTACACAAACTGGCTAGCAGAAGGAATTTATGAATCTGTTAGTTAGTCTGAGTGTTGCAGAAATCTTTAAAAAATTTTTACACTATTATTACTTTTTTCACCCTATCCATCCACGAATCACAAAATGCATTAAAGCCCCATCTGCCATAGCTTTTAGTATCTATTCCAGTAAATACATCCACCTGTCAGACACCTTCTCTGGGAAAATATTTTCTCATGTCAAGATTAAACTGAATTTCAGGGGTAACAATATGAGAGCAGAAGAAGGAACATATTTCACCTATGGGTCTCCTCACTCAGTGTTCATCAAACCAAATTCTGACAGGAAAAATACATATCTTTACAAAATATTTAGCTGAAACATTCCTAACTCATACTTTATTTCTATATAAAAGAATTCAAAAATCCTTCTCAGAACCTATTTTTTTATCAGGAAGATGTAAACCTCTTCAGGTA
This sequence comes from Protopterus annectens, assembly GCF_019279795.1. Lineage (NCBI taxonomy): Eukaryota > Metazoa > Chordata > Ceratodontiformes > Protopteridae > Protopterus > Protopterus annectens. The sequence continues at coordinate 1,045,645,155 of NC_056743.1, read as the reverse complement.
TACAAGGCATTTCAGCTTCATTTACAATGACAGAAACTGACATCAATAATCTCAGACGAAACTCTTCAGAAATTCCTCCCAAAATACTGTAATTTAATGACACAAAAGGTTCAAGATTTAACAATTTAAAATGCATTGTTATACTTCTCATACTCCTGGGTTTTACAGTTAATGTCATTTCTGGATATACTCCTGATGTTAAAGCAGTAAGTAGCTTAAAAACAAAGCAAAGATTTTGGCACTTTTTATGTTTTAGCTTTACTGCTCAGTTTTCCTTATGACCACACCCATAAAATTATGTCAAGTTAGGTATTGGCAATGATTTACATACACACGCAAAGCATTCTAGGTAATCAGAAGCACCGTACTTCTTTAGAGGAACAGCTACTTATTTACATAATGGTTTCACACAGCATCATATATGTTACATTTTCAAGGATGGGTGTTTCTGTTGTGAAAAACAGCTGGCAAATAATCTTACTAGGATATGACTCCCTTATTGCTACAGCTAGCATGGAAAAATAGTACCGTATGCACTAATGCAGGAAGTGAGTGATTGTGGTTTCAGTCTTTCATGATGTAATGTTGACATTTTCAGTTTCAAGAAAATTTCAAGGGAAGGTGCTCATGAATGAAATTAATTGTGAAAATAGCACACTATTTGCCTCAAACACTGTAAAATGTGATGTGGTTTATGGTAAGGAAATTACTCCCGTCACTAACGGTTGGTTATTTACATTTGCTAAGGAAAGCATGGTAAATACACTTTAAAGGAACTCAAGAAATCAACAACTTCTCAGTATAAAACCCACAATAAACTATGCACTATTGATAACACCTTGCTGTACATGGACTCTAGGGTCCAAGGATTAGACATTCAGTACATTTTCTAGCTCAGACAAACTTAACCACATTCCAGAAAGAAAAGATAACCAGCAGAGCAGGTCTAGGAGTGATAATATAAGAATTTGTGTCTTATTTGGAAGAAAATATGTTTCAAACCCCAAGTGAATTTTGAATGAGACAAATTCTAAACGTTTTATCCTTACCTTAAACCACTACACTCTCATCTTAATTTTTTTTCTCAAAAAGCAAGGTATGTTATTGTTGACTTTTTATACTTTCGTGAAAACCAACAAGTACTATGAGCAACTTGGACTCAAACTTCAATTATGCTGGATGGTAAACTAATTAGATGAAAGTATGACTTTTCCATGGAGGTATGAAATGAAAGAAGAGAATGCTGGCTATTGGTAAAATATCTAAACATTGCAACACAAATTATTTATCCAGCCAAAATATTTTTTTTCTGGAAAATTGCACTTTTGTTCTTGACTTTATGGAATTACCTGTTTTACAACTTCAAAACACAAAATATTATAACTGGGTTGTTGTTTGTAACTTGTTTGTAGTCAGAGAAATGGATTCCAAGCAATTTGCTATCAAACTGAATTTTGAAATCCATTTTAGGAACATATTGTGGCAATACTGAAACTCAAAATCTTGAAAATCAAAATGCTGCAAACATAATATCTTAAGACTGAAATGATGAAGACCTCAATATTGAACTCTAAGGCTTGCCCACCAACAGAACACCTGTTAGCAGTGGCGTAACTACGTTAGAAGTGCCCTGAGGCAAACTTTTCCTAGGCGCCCCAACATTCAACAAGGTGGACAGCATCACTTATTTTCTTATCTAGAAGTGAGTGGCCACAATCAATCAATAAATAAAGGCCGCACAAACCTATTCATACCTACAATTAAGTACGCTCTTGCCTTTCTCACTGCCTCTTTTATATCCAACTGCCAACATCTTCAGGTTTTATCAAAACAGTTGTCAGGTTTTGCTGCTTCTTCCTCTTATTTCTCCCCATCTTGACATCCCATGTACCAAACACAGACCAGTCACTGTTCATGTGTGTTACCTTTTCAATTCTTACATATTTAAGCTGTTATTCTTATTGCCTCTCCATCACACAGTCTCCACTTTCACTAGAGTACTTCACTTGTCACTTCTCTCTGAACACATACATGCACCATCCCACAACAGTCTTCTAGGTTAATATTCAGGCAGCTCCATTTATCTACCATTATAACGCATCATCATGGAAACAATTCCTAGCTGAAACTGTTCAACCCAATATTATGTCTGAATTAAAAAAAAAATAAAAATAAAAAGACTATAAATGCTACAATAACAACCTTTATAAAACAAATCAAATATTTTCCACATAATAAAAATTACTTGTCAATTATGCTGTACAGATCATAAGAATAAATGCAAGAAAAACAAAAAATGTGCTTCTTTACAATATTCTGAAACTACAGCACTTATAGGATTTATTCTGTCAGAGAAACTTGCTTCTTAATGCATGCAGGATTAACACAAACAATTCAGAAACTATGTATTATGAGTAGTCTGAAGTCGTTGGAATAGAAGCACTATTCATAGATGGAGCAAGAATAACCTGAAAGTTCTGCATAAGTATATTTCTATCTTAATATGTGTGAAGGCACTTCATGTGAATTCCTCTAAGTGGAAGAACAAGTACAATTAAGAAAAATAACAGAACACTCCTCCATAATATCAGCTAAGTTTCAGTTCACATAAAACCTTCAACAACTCACTCTGACAGCAAAAATTAATACACCTTAACAGGCAAAACTTAACTTTCTCTTGCAATATTGCAGAAGTGAATAGAAAGGTAAAATCTGTATTAAATACAAAAATACATTCACTGTACAACCCTATGTCTGTGCAAGACATCCTTCAACCCTCACAAACAAACACACGGATATAAAAGTATGCGCATAGTATATACAAATACACATGGAAACAAGTGCATAGTAGCAGGAGACAACAGTCTGCTCAGACAAAACATCCTAAGGAAAGTAATGTGGTTCTTCTGAAAGACCACACAGAACATGTACACCCAAACAAACCTGAAACAGTATGTGAAAAAAGTATTTCTTGGAAGTGGGATAAAGGAGGTTCAATACAAATCACAAGCTACAAGTGTTGTAAAAGTCACTAGCACTTGGATACCATCTTTAAGCACAAAATCAAAGTCACATCAGAGCTCACATACTGATACTAACATATCCTTAACTCACTGCACATGCTTTGGCTTGAAAACCCCTGTTAAATAAAACAATCTGATTTTAACAATATAAACAAAGCTACAAAAACTGAGTACATATGAAAATACTTCTATCCAACCAAAATGCAGCTTAGTGTCCACAGTGCCTGCAAAAAGCCATTTAAAGTTAATACTTTACATTAGGGGATGAAACTAAAGCAGGTTTGCTTCAGGTGAACATGCATAGGAGCCAGTGTGATTTAACTCAAAACACTCTGCACCAAATACATAAATCAAACGCAAAAACATCATATACAGACAGTCAGAAAAGCAGATACCAAGTTATGCATTATTTCTGTAAATGTACACAATGTACGCCAATAAAATCGGAGGTTTGACAACAATAAACTGGCAGAGGATGGTAGAAATGCGTTAAAATGCATTTTACACTGAATACTTTTTATTATTATTAACAATAGCAATGCATCTTTAAAGTGAGAAACCACAGGGTATATACAGTGCCACAAAACCGGTTAAAATTATTAGAACATAGTGATTAATAAATGAGAAGTCCGCAAAAGACGATCTCAATACATTTATAATTCATGCTGCGTGTAACAAACTACAGAAGTAATCTAGCCTCAGCCAATCAGAAAACATTTGACAGTTTAATCAGGGTTAAAGTAAAGGGATGTTTAATGAAATGGTTCGTTTAATTTGTGAAGTCATAATGCTAAAATGTGTTTCTCAAACTGCAAAACGTGTTTTAGTTAAACATTTTTAAACTACACATTATGCAGTGGAATGATTAATTCAGGTCTAGTCAGTGCAGTGCTTACCACGCACCAATTAATCTTGTATCAGGTGTTACTTTTACATTTTCTGTACATCAGTACCGTCCAATAAACTTAAATAAACAGTAAATAAGCTATTTCTGTGGGTCATTAAACACATCCGCTACGCCTCAGTCCTTAAAGACACACAGCGACAAGTTGCTACTTCCCTATACTTCAACTCAATGGATGTTAACATGTAGCCTGGTACCACGCCGTTACACCACAAAACATACGAAAAGGCACTACCTATTTAGCAATAACAACAAGCTACAGTGGTGCAGCAATAACTGTATGCCTTTTCATTTACTAAACACTCCAAAGTTGAATCTGATAAGTAATGTCACAACCAAGATGCCAACATATGTGAATAGTAATTTTCACGAAATAAATATGATGCTGATAATGTGCCAAAACATTGAAAATGAAGTGCACTACCATTCGGCGGGCCAAAGCCTAACTGCTACACTACTGTTATCATAGACACCTTACACTATGTATTTTAATTTGGGAGTATATGCATCAATTTATACAGCAACTTTAAATATTTATGTACACTTCCCATTATGGCCGAGTCGGGCTCTCAGACAAAACAGAAATGCCTGTTTACATCACTTCCACAAAAGACTATAAACTGTTAAATGTTTTTGAATGTAGACAAGTAAAATAGTTTGAAACACTACTCGGATTATCATACAAACATATAGTAAATCGCAGCTGCAGAGGACAACTAGGTGCACGCCACAAAAACGCTATTTTCTTTTTCTCTTCGTATGGCAACATACCTGCTGGTACCCAGGAAATGTAATGGCCACTCATCATATCGCTTATACAATGACTGTAATCAACATTTCCAAAATTAAGTAGCTACTTAACCCCAAATTATTTCTGTGCAACTTCAGCATGATCAACGAAGGCTCATTCCAGACATATACTAGGCCAGGACTACACCCCCTCCCTCTCTTTGGATATTTATGTCTGTGTTTCATCCCAGGTCTGCAAACATCTCTACTGCACCCAACTTCAGCTGGGCGGTTCAAATTCAGCAGTAAAGCAAACAATCCGTGACAACATCCGTCAGCCCAAAGCGCCCCCTGCCGCTTGGCACCCTGAGGCAATTGCCTCACTTCGCCTCTCGTAGTTACACCACTGCCTGTTAGCACTCTTTCCTGGGTCCGCTCTGGTAGGGAGATTCAGTATTCAAGATTTTTCATCCTTGTAGTCTTCAGTATTTCATTCTCACAGTGTTATGGCTTCAGGATTTTGATTTTCAATATTTTGAGTTTCATTATTGCCATAGTACAACAAAGTGATGTTATGATCAATGACCCAGTCATAATTTTGTGAGTATAGAAGGAGTTTAACTACTTGCATGTATTACCAGTCATAGAGACAGAAAGAAATGAAGGCATAATAAGTCTTTTATAGCTTTGAAAACTATAAAATGCTTACTGGTGTTTTACAAACAGTGGCCGGAAGTGAACTGCACCTCTTATGAACCAAATCAGTTTGAAAAATCACCCTTCCAGACTTTGTGTGTGTGTGTGTGTGTGTGTGTGTGTTTCTGCATGTATGGAGGGAGAGCAGTGCAAAGTATGTTGCAGCTTTTAAAGTTGTCAAAATGTTTCTTTGGTGCAGTTTTGTGGCAATACAATCAGTTCAGCAACTCAAGGCATTGAATCAAGGGTCTGCCACCTGCACCAACTTAGTAATAGATGCCAACCCTAACCCTAATGATGCCCCTTCCCTCAAACCTAATCCTACACCTTACCTTCATAATAACCTTCCCATAACACTGCCACTATGCAAGATACACTCAGACACACAAACATTCACAAACATAAACAAACAATACTATTTCTATCTCCTAAACGAACCCTTGACTCTAAGCCTAAAATATACAAACTCACACACAAACATACAATACTTATCCTTCACTCATCCTTGACCCTAACCCTAACTTATACACACATGCACACAAACAGTCTCACCTCTCCAACCTCACGTACCTTTCTTGACATTGCACACCACAAACATTTTCACAGCTTGGCCATCCATATTGTTGACATTAAAGCACACTCCCTGCACTTGTCAAAGAAATGGCATTCCACAAAACATTTATGTGTGTGTGTTTGTGCGTGTGTGTGTGTGTGTGTGTGTGTGTGTGTGTGTGTGTGTGTGTATATATATATATATATATATATATATATACACACATATATATGTGTGTGTGTGTGTGTGTGTGTGTGTGTGTGTGTGTGTGCTGTTTGTATATATATATATATATATATATATATATATATATATATATATATATAAAAACACACACAAGCGTGCGTGCATACACACACGTATATATGTATACATATATTTTCCCCTTCAAAGGCAGTTTATTGCAACGGTACCATTTGGGAGCAGTGTTCTCCCTCTTTTCTCTAATAAAATGCATTGATGTACTTGCACAGTGCACGCACCACAGCTGTGGTCTGTAGCTGTGCTGTTGTATATTCTCAGATTATGGGAACCTTGAATATCACATTCAATTGCAACAGAAGAACAGTAATCTGATCTTGCCAGAAGTAAAACTTGCCAACATTGCAATGAAATGAATAATGAACTAGTGCTAACAGTTAAATGGTTCTCACACTTACATCTTAAATATCAGACAGTCCTTTTGAAGGCTTTATTTTACCAAGTAGGTGTCATTTGTCACTTATTCACTCTTTCCTGTAGAATAAGAATTTATTACAGCTAGATGAGTCACCTTTTTAGCACTGGCAGTCTATCTGCAATGTAATGTTCTTCCAGAAAGCATGGGTCAACATTTCTAAAGGACAATAAAGTGTTTTTTTTTACATCCAGTATCAAAGCATTTTATGTTGGCATTGCTAAGCTGAGGTTTCTGTGGCATGCTGTGCCAGACATCGGAAAATCAGACTTAGTTACTCTGCATAATTTTATAATACTAAAGACATTTAGTTATGACTGTAAACACACTGCACACTTGAAGTACATCAGACAGAAAGCTTAGATGAGAAGTGAACTTTGACTTATATAGGATAGTGTCAGCCATTACATACACTAGACATAGCCTTGGACAGTTTTTGGGGGCTGGATCCAGTCATCATGGAAAAAAAGTGCTGCAGTTTATAACATGAAACTTGAGTTCTTAATACTTCCATTTATACACCCACTAAGATGGTGTCACTATCAGGATGCAGGATGTGAAGCATGGACCATGGCTTAATGTATTATTTGATGAAGAACACGTGATCTTGTACATTATGAAATTGTTTCTTCTATCTGGTAGGCATTCTTGCACTACACCTCCCCAGCTCTCTGACTGAAGGGTACATATTCTATGAAAATGAAACTCAGCAAGAGAAAGAATATGAGTGCTAGATATCATTATAAATTGGTAAGAACATTATCCATTTAGGAAGAGATAACAATATGAAAGGAGTTAAGATGTAGCACATCAAGGAGCCAATGCAGGTGGATGTTGTTAAAGGAAAACTTTACCTTAGAACTCAAAAAACATGTTTTTTTTTCATTGTATCTGTGACGCCCCCGCACTAGCCCAGTAATTGAGGAGCCTCAATCATCGCCACTGGCAACAGTGGGGGATGTACACAATGGGAGAATGACAAATACACACACAGTAAAGTGCAATTTCCCTTAAGAGCACACAGAGACCACAGTCAGTCTGGGGCTGGTTTCTGCCTCTTTCCCCAGACCGCCAATAAAACTTCCCACTGACACAACTATAAAGTTTAGACCTCAGCCAGGGTGTCAAGCCAAGTCCTGTAACACTCTCTGTCCAACCAGTGCTTCATGTCCCTGCCTAAATAGCTGACACACACACACACACACACACACACACACACACACACACACACACACACACACACACACACACACACGTTGAGATTTGTTTTACACACACACACACACACACACACACACACACACACACACACACACACACACACACACACACACACACCTGGGGAAGGCTGACACAGGTTTACTAGCTATGCCCCCTTCTGTCCAGACTATAAGGTAGTTATCACTGCCACCAGTACCCGTACTTATCAGCTGCTATGAGGCCTTTACAAAGGGTGTCCAATCCTACTGTGTAATGTTACCATTAATCCAAATGGTAGTCTGACCAAACAAGGCTATTGGAGTGGCTTGCACAGTGTCACCAAACAGATATGCAAGTACTCTAAGAGCTTAAATATGTCTCACAAATATCAGCCACAAAGATAGGTTTAAATATATTTAATAATAAATAATAAAATAACAAGACAATACTCAGTAAATCAACACAGTTACTTCAGATTTCAAAATCACAGGAAGCATTTAAAACAACAATGCAGGACAGTCTCAAATAAATCTAGAAAACATCTAAACTAATCTTTACTATATTCCTAACTATATGTAAAAGAGTTACTATGCCCTAAAATGTACTTACAAAGCAGGGCAAGTGCAGATGGTGATGATGTGTGGATTTTTTCCAAGTCAAAGACAAAATACAAAATGCCCAGTCTCTCTCTGAGAGAGTTCTCAAATTAATATTGAATATTACTCCTGGGTTAGCTTGGATGACATCACTTTTTGTCACCTGACTTCAGTTCCCAGAATAATTTACAAAATTCCAGATAGCTGGGCTGGCGATATTTCCTTATATCACATTTCTCTCCCCCCCCCCTCAGCGAAAACTCAAGCTAGTTTTTCAAGTGACCCTTGAGAACTGTTGCTTGAGAGGGTTGGGCCTATCTGGGAATACCTTACCCCATTCCCTGTCTTGAGATCCCATTTGTGTTGGCATTGCTAACCTAACTGCGTGCTGCCCTGTCATATCATATGCTTGAAACCCTAGGCTCCTTCTTAATAACTTGGCATTTTGCTGGCTAGCTCAATGTAGCCATGTTAAGGGATTGTGGTCTATAACTACAGTGAATTTGCTTCCATACAGATAAGGCTGAAGTTTCTGCAGTGCCCACACCATGGCTAGGCATTCCATTCCTATAGCTGAGTAGCATTCCTCCCTGGGTTGGAGCCTACGACTTAGATATACCACTGGGTGCTCTTCTCCATCTGAGGAGACCTGGCTGAGTACAGCCCCCACCCCATGGTTTGAGGCATCCACCTGCAAAACAAATTATTTGCTGTAATCTGGATTGGCTAACACAGGGGGTCCCCCCAAAGCTCCTCTAAGCTTCTGGAATGCCTGCTCACATGCTGGGGTCCACACTACCTTATCTGGCTTGTTTTTCCTTGTCAAGTCTGTGAGGGAAGCAACTATGGTACTATAATTAGGGACAAACTTTCTGTCGTACCCCACTGTCCCTAAGAATGCCCTCACCTGCTTTTGGTAACAGGGGCAGGTCATGCCTGAGTGGCTTCCACTTTGGCAAGTTCTGGCCTGATCTCACCACTCCCCACTCTATGTCCCAGGTAGGAGACCTCTGCCATACTCACCTGACATTTGCTTGACTTAATGATCAACCCTGCCCTCTATAGTCTGCCCAGCACCTCCCTGAAATGCTGAAGGTGCTCTTGCCAAGAATGGCTCTAGATGGCAATATCATCTAGGTAAGCATGTGTAAAATCTCCTGCTCCTGCTAGGATATGCTCTACCAGTCTATGGAAAGTCGCTGTGGAATTTTTCATCCCAAAGGGCATCTTTGTGAACTCATGCATGCCAAAATGAGTCATTAAGGCTGACCTCTCTCTAGCACTGGGAGTCATGGGTACCTGCCAGTAACCCTTGATAAGATCAATAGTGGTAAGATACTTACCCCACCCAACTGCTCTAGGGCTTCATCTGTCCTAGGCATGGGGTAAGCATCTAACTCTGTGTTACTATTTAATTTCCTGTCATCCACACAGAACCTGGTGCTGACATCCTTCTTTGGTACCAGCACCACTGGGAGGCCCAGGGACTGCTGGACTCATGGATTACCCCTAGTTCAAACATTTTGTGTATCTCCTCCCTTAGAGTCTGACTCTCTCAGGTGCCTATGAGGGGCCTGCTTAATAGGCCTTTGGGGATCTGTATCCACCTGGTGCTGCATCAGGTGGGTGCACCCTGGTTTCTCAGTAAACATTTCCCCAAACTCCTGTAACACTGCTCAGATTTCTCAAACCTGGGTAGGGGATAGCTGCTGGGACATTGCTACCCCTTCCACTGAGGTGTCAATCTGAGCCTCACTAAGGAGATCAGTCAGCAGATTTCCCTCAGACTTCTCCTGCCATCCACTGCAAATAATCCGCACAAGGGCCTCCCTATCATGGTAAGGTTTCATCATGTTAACATGGTACAATTTGTGCCCCTGCCTCCTGCCTAGCAGTTCTACCATGTAATTAACATCACTGACCTTCCTTACCACATTGTAGGGTCCCTCCAAAGGTGCCTGCAGCTTGTTGTGTCTGACAGGAATGAGAACCATTATCTGCTGCCCTACAGCATACTCTCTAACTTTAGCATTCCTGTCATACCAGACCTTTTTCTGCTGTTAGGCTTCTGCCAGGTTCTGCTGGGCTAAGCCTATGAGTTTCCTGAGCTTTGTCCTGAGGTTTAGGACATATGCCACAACAGACTACTTGTGGGATTCACACTCACCCTCCCACTCATCTCAAATCAGATCTAGAGGACCCCTCATCCTATGCCCACACAGCAACTCAAAGGGTGAAAAACCTGTGGATTCCTTGGGAACCTCTCTGTAAGGAAATAAGATATGGGGGAATATTTGTTCCATTCCCTCTTGAACTGGTTGCAAATGCCCGTAGCATCATCTTGAGTGCAAAGTTTAACCTCTCAACAAGACCACTAGTCTGTAGGTGGTCTTTAGGTGCTTCACCTCACAGTACTTCCACAGATGAGGCAGCAGGTCTGACATGAAATTGGCACCTCTGTCAGTCAGTATTTCTTTTTGGAAACCTATCCTGCTGAAAATCTCTAACAAAGCATTTGCCACCTTTTCTGCCTCAGTGGAGGACAGAGCAACCACTTCAGGGTATCTGATAGCATCATCTACTACCACTAGGATATACTTTTTCTTTGTGGAACTTGGGGTACTCAGAGGCCCCACACTATCCATAGCTACCATCTGAAATGGCTTCTCAATCACAGCAAAGGCATCAACGGAACTTTCACTTTGCCTCCTGCCTTGCCTGCCTTTTGGCATTGCTCACAGGTCCTGCAATACCATGTTACATCTCTGGAAATCCTAGGCCAATAAAAGTTTTGCATAATACATCTCTTTGTACATTTTATGCCTATATGACCTACAAAGGGAATATCATGGGCTATGGCTAGAAGTGCCAGACGGTAGGCTCTGGGCACTACCAACTGCTGTATTCTCTCATCCTCTAGCCCTCCCACAGGGGTCCACTCTCTGTAAGTAACCCTTTGTCCTGGTATACAGATTCCCACTTCCCTTGAGAATTAGGTGCCTCACTAGCTACCTCCCTTGGCCCTTGTAATGTAGGGTCTGAGAGCTGAACCTGTCTCAACTACCTCTTTGTAACCCTCCCCAGGAAGTCTGGCATTCTCTGACATCGGTGCCTCACTGTCAGCCCGGGTACTACTACTCGCCTCTGCCCTTGCAGTCACTCTGTCCAAGGGAACATCAGTACCCACAAGCAGCTGGGTCACCTTCAGTCTCACTGCTACAGGGTAGGTCCCTCCCTAAAGTAACCACCTCACCAGTCCTGGCTGCAAATGTGCGGTCTGTCTGGGTTTTCCCCATGCTACCAGACCTACATGTTCATTGCCAAGGCTGACTGTGTGTAACTGCATGCACACAGGGTACTGCATTATCAAAATCATTCCCTATCAGGATATCTGCAGTTATATCATCAAACACACCTACTTTCTGGCTTCCTTTCCACCCAGTCAAGGTGAACCCTAGCCAAAGGTATTTGGAATGAGCTCCCTCCTAAAGCTCTGACTGGAGTTGACTGCCCAAGCCAGTAATTGTCCTCTCTTAGCAGTGCCCTCTTTTCCATCCACTAAGATAAGATATGACCTCTTGTGGCAGTTTGGTGCCCTTGTTGTCTCGAGACAACTTACTGCTGACATTCTGCCATTCCCACTGACTGGCTCTCCCACCTTTTGTTCCCCACCTTGGCTCTGTAAACATCTATATGCTACATGACCCCACTGGTTGCATTTAAAACATTTAACCCTTGGTCTTGGATGTGTACCTGGACTAGTGGCTTCCCCTGCTGCTGGCAGACTCTGTTGGGGCAGTCTGGGTTTCCCACCATGGGTTCCCTTAGACCCATCAGCACACTGGGTTTCCCTTTCCTGTGCAGTGATGCCCTGCTTGCTAGGTATTGGTCTCCCTTCTTCCCCAACTCATCTGCAGTACTGTATTGTCTGTCATCTAAACAGATTCTCATGTCCTTAGGCAAAGTGCTAAAGGCTTGTGTGACATCCGGGCCCTGGCCCAGCAATCAAGGAGCCTCAATCCTCACCACTAACACCAGAGAGGGCATCTGATATAGCAGGAAAGAATAATAAATACACACAGTAAAGTACAATTTCCCTTAAGTACACACAGAGATCACAGTCAGACTGGGGCTGGTTGCTCCCTTGCTCCCCAGGTCCCCAATATGACTCCCCACTGGCACAGCTATAGGGTCCAGATCTCAGCCTAGGCAAGCTAACCTCCAGTACCCTCTCTTTCCAACCAGTGCTTCGTGTCCCTGCCCAAGTAGCTGACACAAACACACACACACACACACACACACACACACACACACACACACACACACACACACACACACACTTTGAGATAAGTATTTATACAACTTCACAGACACTCCTGGGAAAGGCTGACACAGATTCGCCAGCTGTGCCCCTTTACCCAGACTATACAGTAGTAATTACTGCCACCACCAGCTAATAATTATCAGCTACCCAAAAGCCCTTAAAAGGGTGTCCAATTATTACTGTGCAATATTCTTATCCAATAGTAGTTTAGCTTAAGCAATCTTAAGGCTTTGGAAGGGCTTATTACAGGATCACTTATAAGCATGCAATGTACTCTAGAGCTTAATTATTTCTACATAAACCAGCCACAGTTAAGAGGTTTTTAAAAATATTTAATAATAAATACTAAAACCACAAGACAATACTACTACACCACAGTGCTATTCAAGAGTTCAGAGATCATACAGAAACTTAAAATACATCAATAGTACAGTTCTGACATAACAGAAAAAACACTTAGTCTAATCTTTATAGTCCTAGCTATTTCTACAAGAAAACATACTTCTAAAATAACTTACTTAAGACAACAGGCAGAGTGCTGATGAGTTAGATATCTAAGGTCAAAATGCTTCATAATCTCTGGTTCTCAATGTTTAAATTGAAACTGCAGTTCTGATAAAATATTACATCATTTGTTTACACTTTCCTAGTTCCCAGGCCACACAGAAACTGCATTTTACATTCTTTTCCACTTAGAGCAATAAAGGACATTCCACACATAAATTCTGGTCATTAACTTTAGCCTTAAAACAATAGGCAGGGAGCCTTCATGTAGCCCGGCTGCTGCCGAATTGTAAACTTCAGAGGCAGTCATGAAGTCATGAATTAATTTTAATTTCAAAGGACCAACAACAAATGCTTGACTTAGCTTTCCTTACAGCAGATGGCAATGTTGCTACAATCTTGAAGTTTAGCATTTTACAGTGTTTTCTTTCATTTAAGAAACAAGCCTGTATTTTATATTTATACTTACAAATGCCAGAATTATGTATCAAATTCTATTTAGCTAGGCTGGTAGCCTTCACCCATCTCTACCCAATCTTCACAGCTTGTTCCCTCACCAAAAGGTCTGTCAGTCCTTCTGAAGTGGTGACCTGACATCCACTCACCCAACTGTGAAATTAAGTGCTTAGTTCGGCAACATATTCACATACACTTTCACCTGCCTTGTGTCTATGCTCATGATTTTTTTCCTATAAGCTTCAGGTGTTAACTTAAAACATTCTAACAAACAATTATTCACTGTATTATAATTCAAGCAATCAGTATCAGGCAATTTAGAAATAGCAGTTACAGCTTTACCATGGAGTAAGAAGGTCAGAAACCATACCCAGAGCCCTTGTTCAACATTATACTGTTTACATATTCTTTCAAACATATGAATGAAACTATCTAAATTATCCCCTCTGTAAATTTTGGAAGAAATTTACTGACCTTTGTTGCTTCTCAAGTTCAGTTACTCCCATCTCCATCACCTACATGACTCTGGCAAAGAGTCAGCATCTCCTTTTCATGTTGCCTCTGTCTCTCATTCTCCTCATCTTCCAGGCGTTGCAGTTTCTCATTTTCCTCAGCTTTCAGACATTCCAGTTTTTCATTTTCTTCAGCATCTAGACATCTCTACGTCTTCTATTTCCAAGCACTTGGCCACCAGCTCAAGTCTCTTTAATTCCAGACAGATTTTTAAGTCCTCTGTGAAAGGTTGAGCTGTCCATTTTCTGAGAGTTGTACATCTTCAAGGTCAGCCTGGTTGCCCTCCTGATTGCTGGTCTGTGATGCAGCTGTGCCCAAAGATACAATAATTTCTGTCTTAGGTTGGCATCCACCAGTCCTTTAGCCTGGCACATAGCCAACTGGCTTTTTGTCAGCTTGCCATACTCACCTGCTGACATGCTTGCCTGCTCTCCCTGACTAACTAAGCTAACAAAAAATAAAACAATTGTGATATGAAACTCTGAATGTTCACTGCATGGCTGATTGAGAGTACAAACACATTTGGTGACCACTGTACACAGGTTACATGAATTAAATATCCACACCACTACAAACCAATTAATATGTGATGTGGCTATCCCATCACTGCCAACCAATTAATATGTGATGTGGATAACCCACTACTGCCTACCAATTAATATGTGATGCCCCTGCACTGGCCCAGTAATCGAGGAGCCTCAATCCTCACCACTGGCAATAATGGGAGATGCACATAATGGGAGGATGACAAGTACACACACAGTAAAGTGCAATCTCCCTTAAGAGCACACAGAGACCACAGTCAGTCTGGGGCTGGTTTCTGCCTCTTTCCACAGATCCCCAGTAAGACTTCTCACTGGCACAGCTACTGAGTTGAGACCTTAGCCAGGGTTCTAAGCCAGGTCCATTAACAGTCTCTGTTTAATCAGCGCTTCATGTTTTTGGCCAAGTAGCTGACACACACACACTTTGAGATTTGTTTTACACACACACACACACACACACACACACACACACACACACACACACACACACACACACACACACACACACACACACACACACACACACACACACACACACACACACACACACACACACACACACACACACACACACACACACACACACACACACACCTGTGGAAGGCTGGCACAGGTTTACTAGATATGCCCACTTCTGCCCAGTCTATAAGGTAGTTATCACTGCCACCAGACCCCCTACTTATCAGCTACTATAAAGCCCCTACAAAGGGTTTCCAATCCTACTGTGTAATGTTACTATTAATCCAAATGGTAGTCTGACCAAGCAAGGCTATTGGAGTGGCCTGTACAGTGTCATGAAATAGATATGCAAGTACTCTAATAGCCTAAATAGTCCTCACAAATATAAGACACATAGATAGGTTTAAAGATATTTAATAATAAATAAAAAAGAACAAGATAATACTCAGTAAATCAACACAGTTACTTTAAAATCACAGGAAGTATTTAAAACAATGCAGGACAGTCTGAAATAAATACAGAAAACATCTAAATGAATCTTTACTGTATTCCTAACTATATCTAAAAGAGTTACTATGCCCTACAAAAACTTACTTACAAAGCAGGGCAAGCGCAGATGGTAATGATGAGTGGATGTTTCTAGGTCAAAGACAAAATACAAAATGCCCAGTCTCTCTCTGAGAGAGTTCTCAAATTAATATTGAATATTACTGCTTGGATAGCTTGGATGACATCACTTTTTATCACCTGACTTCAGTTCCCAGGCTAAACAGAAACTAACAGAATTTAACATCTCTGTGTGAAAAATACATATCTCTCAGGTGTTTAAAGATCTTGGAAGTCATAAAACAATAAAACACTTTTACATTTTAAACCTAGTAATTACTTCTCTTTCAACACAATGCAAAAATTTCTAGCTGTAGACATTGTGTCTGCTACACTCAGACTGAGAGAGAACATTTATAGCATACTCATAAAGCAATTCAATTTCAAATTATTTTCCTGAAGTTTTGCAAGTTACCCCTTTTATGTTCTAGTTTCTGCTGTTAAAACATACATTTGCACAGGTATATAGTTTATATGCATTTCTGTTCTAAGTCAGCAGGGCATGCTGTGGTTACATTTTAGCTCAGTACATAACATACAGTTCTATATAAATCATATCAATATTCACAAATGGCATAGAATTATTTATAAAATTCCAGATAGCTTGGCTGGCAATATTTCCCTTTATCACAGTAACTTTGTTTTCTGAACTATTTTAATGTCTCAAAATCACTCCAAGCACTTCCTTTACAATTTTAATGTGTTTCCCTCAAAATGGCGGATGATGGGACCTGCCTTGGTAATGTGATCTTGTTTTCTTGCTTTCATTCCTTCTGTCCAGAACACATTTCAAGTCCTGTTTATATTATTCATTCTAGACATAAGGAAGTGGTGTTGTTTTCTCATGCCATTAAGATAGAATGGAAGACTGTGAAACACTGTTATCTAAACACACCTTCTGTAACACAGCTACTTCTATATTTCCCCTGACTGAGCCTCATTTATGTGTCTGTCAGAGCTTGCTCTGTGCTATAAATAGCTGTTAGATACTTCCAGCAAAAGAAATTAGGTGAATAGCAGACTTTTGTAAAGCTAATTTTTGTCATTCTAACAGAATTGACATATCTTCCCCCACACTCTCATGCTGAGGTATGAAAACTCTCACTGCAGTAAATGATTCGTGCTGTACATTTACAGGTGACAAGTAGTAGGACTCCAAACTACGTCTGTCCATTACTTCACAATGTGTTCAGTGGGAAGTTTTTTCTCTCTCATGAATGATACAGAATTAAAATGTGCGTTAATAGTTCCTTAATTATTTCTGTCATGTTCTCCACCATTTTTTCTATTTCAGATTTATTTATACTTTGGTAAGGGGAAAGTGAAATGGTCCCAAGACCCTTTTCAGCCATGACTTGGGCTACATTGGCAAAGATAATAACAAGTAATAAATGCACTTAACAATACAAATAAAAAATATATACTGACATAAAGACATTGACAAAGGTTGCATGTGCAGCACATAGCCAACATGTGACAGTGAATAAGTAAAATATTAAGCAACATTTACTAGAATGCATACATTAACAATGCTTAACTGTACTATGTTAAGTTTATTATAAATAAATTGTATATATATATATATATATATATATAAATATAAATATATATATATATATATATATATATATAAATATATATATATATATATATATATATATATATACCTGACAGCCCTTCAAACATGGTGACCTGACACCCACTCACCTACCTACTCCACCATATATTTGCACACACTTTCATCTGCCTTGCATCTATGTTCACAAATTTTTTTTCTGTAAGCTTTAGGTGTTAACTTAGAACACTTTAATAAACATTTTTAACTGTATTATAATTTAAGAAATCAGTATCAGACAATTTAGAAACAACAGTTACTACAGCTTTATCATGGAGTAAGGGGGTCAGGAACTGTACCCAGAGTCCTTGGTCAACATTATAATGTTTACATACCCTTTCAAACATATGAATAAATCTATCAAACTTATCACCCTCTGTGAACTGTGGAAGAAATTTACTGACCTTTATTGCTTCTGGGGTTTGGTTACGCCCTTCCCCATTACCTCCATGATCCTGGCAAACAGTCAGCATCTCCTTTTCATGTTGGCTCTGTCTCTCATTTTCTTCAGCTTACATATGTCTCAGTCTCTCATTTTCTTCAGCCTCTAAGCACTGCAGTCTGCTGATTATGTTTCCAACCATTTGGCCTCCAGTTCAAGTCTCTTTAACTCCAGATGGATTTTTAAGTCCTCTGAAGTAAAGTTGAACTGTCTATTTTCTGAGAGTTGTACATCCCCAAGGCCAGTCTGGTTGTCTTCCTGGTTGCTGGTCTGTGATGCAGCTGTGGTTAAGGCTCCAATCATTTCTCCTTTAGTCAGGTTGTCATGCCCCACTCCTTTGGCTTGGCACATCTCAGCCAACTGGCTCCTTGCCAGCTTGCCATAACCCTCTGCTGACATCCTTGCCTGCTCTCCCTGACTAACTAAGCTAACAAAAAGTAAAATAAAACTATTGTGATATGAAACTCTGAATGTCTACCATGTGGCTGCCTGAGAGTACAAACGCCTTCTTTAGTGAACACTGTTTACAGGCTACAGGAATTTAGTATCTACACCACTGAATCCCAATATGTGATGCAATGATCCCACCACTGCCAGACAAAATGTGATGACCCACCACTGGACCAGTAATTAAGGAACCTTAATCCTCACCACTGGCACCTGTGGGGTTGTTCACTGAGAGGATGACAAGTACACACACACAGTATTTCCAGATGCAGCTCTCTGCATCAAGTGCAATTTCCCTTAAGAGCACACAGAGACCACAATCAGTCCGGGGCTGGCTACTCACTTTTTTTCAAATCCCCAGGAAGAATCCCCACTGGCACAGCTATAGAGTTGAGATCTCAGCTGAGTGACCAAGCAAAGACCTCCAGCACCCTCTCTGTCCGACCAGTGCTTCATGTCCCTGCCCAAGTAACTGACACACACACACTCTTTGATGTTTGATTTACACACACATACACATGGGAAAGGCTGGCACAGGTTTACTAGCTATACCCCCTTCTTCTCAAACTATAGGGTAGTTTCCACTGCCACCAGACACTCCTTGACAGCTACTTTAAGGCCCTTAACAAAGAGTGTCCAATCTTTCTGTGTAATATTAATATTAATACAAATGGTAGTTTTACCAAGAGCAAGGCTATTAGGAGTGGCCCACACAGTGTCACCAAATAAATGTGCAAGTACTCTCAAACTTAGATATCTCTACACCGATCAACCACAATGAAAGGTTTAAATATATTTAATAATAAATAATACAAGAACAATACAATACTAAATATATTTTCACAGTGACATCAGAGTTCAAAACCACAGGAAATATTTAAAACAACATTGCAGGACAGTCTCAAATAAATAAAGAAAAATATTTAAATTAAGCTTCACTCTGTTCTGGAGTATATCTAAGAAAATTACTATAACTTAAGTACTTACTAATAGAGCAAGGCAGATGTGGTGAATGGCTCCTCTAGTTGTCAGGTCCAAGACAGAATGCAGAATGCCTTGTCTCACTAAGAGACTTCTCAAATTAATATTTCAAATATTGCTGCTGGGATAGCTTGCAGAATGACATCACTTCTTGTCATCTGACTCCTCGTTCCCAGATGAAACCCCCATTGCTGAAATCTGGCAGTATTTAGCATCTATCTGTAAATATACATAGACCTCAGATCTTTGGCAGATGCTGGAAGTCATAAAACAATTGCATTCCTTCATGCTTTCAGGACTAGTAATTTGTTTACCCTAAAGACAATACAGAAAGCTCCCTGGTACAGACATGTTGTCTCTAGCTGCATTGACAATTGTCAGAGAGCCTCTTTATTGCATAGCCTATACAGTAATCTACTTTCAGATATTTTCTTAAAGTTTGCTGGACTGCAGTTAACCTCCTGTTTTCCAGTTTTTACTGTTAAAATATATACATTTAAACAGTTACAATAGTGCATGTACATTTATGTCCAATTCCAGTAGGTCACACTGTGGATACATTTTAAACACAGCACTTTGCAAAATACCTCCTCAACACACACATTCATGCCAACCATTCTGACACACACATGACACACAGTTCTAATACAGTTGTAACCCAAGCATCTTATATAAATCATGTTGATTTTCACAAATGACATTTCATTATTTATAAAATTCCAGCTAGCTGTGCTGGCAGTATCTCCTTTCATCACAGCAACTGCTTTTCTTTTTTTAAACAGTAGTATACTATTATGTTTGTAGCAAGCAGCTGCAACCATTTCTATTACACTTGTAGTGCTAAAGTGCTTCAGTTCTGATCACAAATAATTTCTGATTGTCAGTATTGCACTAAAGAACAATCAGGATCTACAGATCATGCTCCCTAACACCTTGAGCCCAGGGCGGCTACCCCTTTACTTTATACCTATTCATGCTTCTGCTCTCATTGCTGAGTCATTAAAAAGAAATGCAAAATATATTTGTACAGTCCTTAACAAAATAGTCTGCATTACATCACCATAGAACAGACCAAATGGTTGCTAGTTAAACAGAGAACTCAACTCTTGCTAGTCTCTTAATTATTTTAACTTGTTCATTCCACTACATTTCTCCATCTTGAAAACAAACCCATTCCCAAAACATCCACATAAAACCTTAGAAATTAGTGGCACTCAGGACCACTGCTTTTAACATCCAGAGCAAAACTTAGCTGCACCATTCACTGCTTTTCCTACATTGGTCCCAAAGTATAGGAATCCCTACCTGGCCACCTAAAAGAGATTTGACTCTTATCCCCTCTTCAATTCCCACCTAAAAAACACCTTTCTGAAAAATTAAAGGGCCATCATATAACCTAAATCATTCCCATAGTTTCATGTGCAAAGAACTTTAACTAGATACTCCTCCAAGATCATTTTGCCATATTCATTAATCCCATTCCTCTGACTCTCCCCATTTATCAGCCTCTTCATTCCCTGATCCCCACTACTCTGACAGGTTAAGCTTAGATATAAAGATGTGCACAAACATTTATACTTAAAAAGTGTTATGCTAGATTCTTGAATGTTGCTTTTCTTTGTGAACTCCCTACATATATTATTTCATAATGTCTTGTACTGTAATGCTTTCTTACTGAGCATGCTAAACTTCTTATACAGTAACAAGGATTTTTATGTTTCATTTTATCATGTGTGTTAATATTTACATCCAGGATGAGACTGCAAATTGTCAGTAATGATCACTGCTCCATTCCAGTTAACAAATACAAATAAAATGATATAAAATAAAACTGAAAAATATTTACTTTTTATCTTGTCATGAAGCTCTACACAGTGGAAAACTATCAGCAGCACAATAACCTCTTATTACTGATTTTCATATTTTTCTAACCATGGATGCCAACATACATGTGGATGTGATCTTGATTTCTTGAAAAGTTAATAATTGCTCATAATGTACTGTGAAGGTACAGCTGACAAGCTTAAGATGCCATAGACACTGCTGTTGGATGACTCTTCTATTAGTTTAAAACTGAAGTACTGAGAAATGCTTTTAAGTTTGATCATCCTCAGTAGGAGTGCCAGTGACTGATTTGCTGTGACTTACAAATTTGGTCTCCTACATATGTGTTAAACATTCTTTGTTAGGTATTATAAAGACTTCTGGAAGCTGTGTTCCTATGCACAAGCTAAGAAGCAAGCAAAAATAAGAGGAGGTTTGACTACATTCTGTATCTAGTAAATAAGAAATTATATTCATTCTATCATACTTAAATGTGCATGGAGGTTTGCATTAGTTTTGAGTGTTTTCTGTTGTTATTCTGCATTTTACTGCATTTTCTCTGAATTTCAAGTTACAGCTATTAGTTGAAGTTATTTTTTCAGTTTGTACAGCATGTCAAGTGGTTTCTGTGCTGTTAAACGAATGAATCAGCCTTGCTGCAGTTATTTGCTGTGTTTTTTGTTACATTTCAAGATTACAGCAAACTGCTAGTTTTGTTCAGTTGTGCAAATCATCTAGAGCTTATAGTGGTTATCCTAGTGGCAGGGGGATAGCTGCTGCAGTTCTTGAAAAGATAAACAATATTGGTTAGAGCTTTAGTTGTTTTTCATTGGTTCTTTATTTTTTCCTGTGTGTTTTATACTGCACAAGTGAGAGCCATTGCTGTCTTATTCTAAAACTCCTGGTAGTTTTGCTTCTGTGCATAAACTAGATAAGTACATTTATACATTTATTCCACTATACTTCCTAAACTTGCCTAGCTATTTAAATCATTTAAGTGTTTTCTGTCATATCTTTTCTACATTTTACTGTGTTTTCTCTGAATTTGAAGTTACAGCTATAACCAGAAGTCTTTTTACCACTTGTACTGCATCATAGTGTTTTCAGTACTTTGCCTAGCTTTTTAAAATCAGTTTTGAGTAGTTTCTGTTGTTTTTCTACCCTTTTACTATGTTTTTTTTTAATTTGCTGTTAATTGAAGTTGTCTTATAGTTTGCATTACCTTTCAAATGGGTTTATGAGCTGTTAAGAGAATTAATCAGTTTTGCTGCATTGATTTTTTTGTGTTTTAGTTCCCTTTTAAAGTTATAATAATCAACCAGTTTTGACCAGGTGTGTGAGTCTTCCAGAGCTTGTAGTGATTATACTACTGGCAGAGAATAGTTGCTGCACTTCTGAAGAAGATAAACACTATTTATTAGAGCATTTACTGTTTTTCTTTGGTTCATTTATTTTCCCTGTTTGTTTTGTATTGAGCGGAGCTGTGCTTAGTGTGCTGGGCTGAAATGTGCACTTCATAGATGGAAGCATTTTCAGTTGCAACTTTCCTGATGTAACCAGCTCACAAAAATCCTATCAATAAATAGGCTCTTGCTATGTACAGGTGCAGCACTGCAAGCTGCGCTTAGATCCATAACTCACAGAACTAAGTGTCTACCACTCTAAAAGAAGATGGTAGTGGTCTCCAGTGGTGCTACATTGTGCAACTTAGCTCACAGCTGCTACAAATAAGCTCATCACTACTGTTACACAAGGTTTCCAAGCTGTTCTTAAAACAGTCACATATAAACCCAAGATGCATACATACCTAAACAGACATTCATACTTAATGAGACAATCCACACCCTGCCCAATAACTATCTCAGTAGACCATAACTCTCTACTTTATTTATACCCTGTAACTCTCTGCAAATCAAATAAAATTTTACTTTCCACAAAACAAAGTGGAATGTCAGCCTATTTGTCTCCCGTCTGTTGCCAGCCTTATAGCTTAAGGTATCTTGAAGCACTGCAGCAACTGCATTATGCTCACGGATAACAAACTCTTATTAAACACAAATAACTGCTGTGAGAGTGCAAATATTTAAGAGATATGGAGACCTTACTCTCAAAAAAAAAATGTGAGCCTCACACTAACACACCACACATTATACTTGAAGCCCTGAAACATAATATAATGCCACATGCTGACACTGTAAAGAAATCCTTACTAAGCCTCCTGGACCATTAAGGAGTAGGTCTCAGTAAGTTACAGCACAGACTATTTAATCTTTCCAAAGTGTTAGGATGAGAAAGAAGGTCTCAATTCTAGTACAACAGACAACTCCACAAGTGAAAATGTTTTACTGATAGGTGACTCCATAATGAGAGACACAGGAGTCCCACTCACTATGCTGTTCAAAGACAGGGTAACAGTGAGTTATCCTTTAGGTGTCAGGATCTCAGACATCTCACAGGCACTTAGGACTTTCACATCACACAAATATAGCTACTACATGGTAGGTGTGCATGCAGGGGGGCAATGACTCAGAACGCAGACAGATATATCTGATGTCTCTATACATGTCACAAATGCAGGCAAGACCCTGATACTGAGTGGAATCCTCCCTTCTCCACCAATGATGCCTTCATACAAATAAAAAATGATTGGCTTTAATAATTTGTGTTATTCTAAGGGGATCCAGTAATTGTCAATATGGAACAAGGTACTTGACATGCTCTCATTCAAAGGCATCTGCATACCTTGCTGCCCCCAAAAGTGCCTTTTAAGGCAAAGTTCAGTAAATGAACATTCTAGTGTAGCAAGTGTATCATTATCAAAACAGGATCAACTTAAGATAGATCTGCTCAATACCAGAAGTCTAAGCAACAAGCTGCTCAACTTTCAGGCACTCCTATTTTTTGGAAGGCATCAATATATGTGCAATCACTGAAATATGGTTTTAATGTCCAGAAAGCACACCCTCCATACCTAGGCTTTAACATCTGCCATGCTTTCAGATCAAATCACAACTGTTTTAGCATATCCATGTCATCTCCAGACAGATTCCCAGAGACATGCAAATGGATCCATTGAACTCCAAATCATACTGAACAAAATTTACTACCAGTTTATTCCCTGTTACAGGGCACCTATCATGTCCTTGAAAGTTCATGTCATGTTATGAAGATCATGGGAGAACATCCTACAGATAACAGTCCATCATCTGAAATACTGTAATACCTATCAAAAGACTGGAGTACATACACCTCCAATTTAGGACACATATAAATGTTTTTAGACATAATAAATAAAAATTCAGTGGACCAGATTGTTGCTAACTCACCTAGAGGAAAAAATATTCATGACCTGGTATTACAAATGCAGAGTGATCATGCACAAATCCACTAATAACTCCCTCTCTGATTGTCAGACCATAAGTGGCAACCTTTTCCCTCAAACTATCTAAAGACACTGAAACCAGTATATCAATAACCAAGCCTCCAGTCCATATAATATCCTACAAGAACAAACATCATATACTGACCCGTAGCTTTAGTGAAATTTTAATAAAAGGTTAAGTGCTTTATTTCCCTGATAAAAAGAACTTCCTGAGAACCATTTGTCTTATGAAGTTCAGTGTATTAGGGGAATGAAAGCACTTAAGCTTTTATTAAACTGTAACTGAAGTCATGGTTAAGCATTTAGTGTTTGAAACCAGTATATTAGAAGTCAGTGACTTTACATGTACAAGTATCCTCAAATTCTATGATGAAGTTTTGAAATTCATTTATGTCAACATCACCTTAATCATCACCGTAGCAGATAGATATGTAGAGGAGTTTTATGCCAGATAAATAAATGTTCAGAACCGGAAGTCCCATGCATATCCAAATACAGTGTGAAATTGAAAAGCAAGCTACCCTGGTAGTACACAGACATAAAATCTACTACAAGTGATCACCCTAAAAAACAAACCAATAAACTGTTTTTGTTAAACAAGTGATCAGCCTCATATTCTCTGACACTGAACCTGCCACCTGCACCATATGGATTCTGTCTTTTAGCCAATTTGCTATCTATCTTACCATGTAAGGGTCTATTTGTAACACATTTAGTTTATTAATTATGCAAGAATGGCAGATAGTGTCAAAGTCCTTTGCTAAATCAAGGTAGGCTGTGTATACATTGTGACTACTGTCATCAGCTTGTGTTACCTTTTCAAAGAAGTTTACCAGGCTTGTTAGACAGGATATGACTTTTTCAAAACCAACTTGCTGTGGATCTAGCCTGATAAGGCTTTTAATGTCAATATTAATCCAGCCTGATGTAATGTGTTCTGTGGCCTTACAATTGAGACTTGTTAGGCTGATGGGCATATAGTTTTTGGGTCATTAGTAGGGCCACGTTTATGGAGCAGCATCACCAGTACTGCACACCATATTTCAGGGACTGACCTGTAGCAAGACTCAAGTTAAATAGCCTATGGACAGGTTCCTACAGAGTATGTTTAGTACTATTTAACAGACAGCCTGCTATGTTATCTAGACCCATGGAGGAAGTGTTCCTAATTTTGGACAGCACTTCCTGTACATGTTCTTTAGTGATGGTGGGAAGTTTGAGACATTCAGGCGTTGTAGAGCTTTGGATAGTCATCTCAGGATTGACAGTTGCACTAACTCTTTTCTTTTCACTAGTATATTGGAAATGTTCCACTTGTCCAAGTAGGTTTTGATATTTAGTATGACTTCTATCAATTGCTGAGTTGTGTTTCTTAGCTTTCTAATGTAACTAAAGAAAGATTTGCAATCGTCCTTAGCTTCAGATGGTAACCGAGTTCATGGGCTGTTTTTGTAGTTATAATAGTCATTTTTTAGATTCTTTTTAAATTCTTAGTCAAACTCATAATATTTTTTTTACTTGGGGGTCTTTAGATCTGTTGTATCTTGAACCCATGGAACTAAGATCAGTACATACAGGGTGAATTATCAACTAATAGTTTGTTACTGAACATCTTTGTCCTCTGGTGGCCATGTAAAATTTCTCAGTGTCCTAAACGATATTCCTATTAGCAACAATTCCTTTACTTTGGGTAACATTAAATACCCTTCAGTAAACTTGAGTAAAAATGATTAGACTAGATAAAATCACTTTAGCTAGCAGATCTGAGAGACTGTCTCTGATACCTTCCCTGAATGAAGAATAAAGATGTCTTGTTGAAGTTTCAAGTAGTTTATTCAGTTAAGTATCTAGATGAATGAGTGTTCTTGTTCTAATGATCAGATTTAGAGCAAGGATTTTACATGTGGAAAGTAAACACATATATAACATAATATCCTGGCCTGCTGAAGGAGATAAGTAATATGTTGTTAAAACAAAGCTGACTCGAAGAAAGATTTGTAGTCTAAGATTTATAATCTTTAATTTATGTAATTTACTTCCATTTTAAATCCAAGAAAACAGTCGAGTCCAAACAGGCTGTGCAAACTTTTATTCCCTAAAAACAGGTAAAATGGTGATAAAACTGTGAGCGCTTTTGGGATAACCCTTCATCAGACAGTGGAACAGCATTCATGGTCTATTTAAATACATTTAAAAATACAACCACCAATCATCTCACTGCTCTCCTTTTCCTAAGGACTGGGGGGGGGGGGGTCATAGTGAATGTCACTGAGTGTAATGAATTACACCGGATTATAGAGCTAGCAGCAAATCATCTACCTGGGTTGAATACATGTATATCTTTAAAACCAGCTCTTAGGAAAAGGAGGGTAGTAAGATGATTGGAGGCTGTGATTTTAAATGTATTTAAATAGATTCATGAAAGCTGTTTCACTGTCTGATGAAGGGTTATCCCGAAAGCGCTCACAGTTTTATCACCATTTTACCTGTTTTTATGGAATAAAAGTTTGCACAGCTTGTTTGGACTCAACTGTTTTCTTGGATTTACATTGTTTTTTTGGCAAGCAAGTCCTTAAGGCGAGGAAGAGAGAATTTTATTCACTGTTCTATTTCCATTTTGTTAACTGATTTAGCACCAATGGATGGAGTGTATTTATGGAGAAGACCTACTGAGAAAACTCTGAAAAGTGGTAGAAATGCAGTGATACAAACATACATAAAAATGCAAGCTGTTGAAGAAGTAAAATTTGTATTACGTACAATCACTTAGATATTTGTCTTGCAGAAGACAGGAAACATCTTAGAAATTGTAGAATTAAAAAAGTCAATATGTGTGAAAGAAAAACATAATAAATAGTTTTAAAAAATATCAACTAATTAAAAGTAAATCAGTCCACAAAGTGTTAGCAGATAAGCCATGCACTCTAATAACATAAGTGTTGAATTAACAGGATGGGGGGAGCAGTTAAACTCTGTAGATGTAGTGCATATGTAAAGTGAAATATAAACAAATTAAAAAAATCAAATAAAGCCAATAAATTACTGTTATTGAAAAAATCTAGCAAGTGTAGATTTCCATTTCCATATCTGGTTTCATTTCATGTTACACTAAACTTTTTATGAAGATTTCAGTGTCTGTATTATCTTTGGATGTTATATTTACTAAGGCCGTGGTGTACTGATAGCACTAACAGTCTACGGTTCTGCTTGGGTTGTGAGCAAAGTCGCACTGTCCCAATTACGAGATGAAGGAAAAACTGTGCTTCATATGAATTAATTCAAATGCTCAGAGCTTAGTAAGACTGTAGTTCTGATAATTCCAATGGTATTAATTAAACATAAAGTACAAACTGCTTGGTAGATCACTGGAAGTCAAAAGAGAAGTAATTAAAAGTGAATGATATGCTGTCCTTACTACACAGTACTGAGCTGTAGACAAAATAATTTGCAGTACACAGTCCCCCCCCCATTTTCTTCATGGAGTTGGGAAGTTGTGTCAGCTGGGTCTGTATTAGAACGTTGAATATTTAACAGTTTGAATCACTAAAGATGGACCCTTAGTGATCGAACTGTTAAAACATTGAATGTTCAGAAAAAAAATAAAAACAACAAAAAAAATAAAATTGAACGGTGTAAAAGTGATGTGACCACTTCACAATGTGCTGAAATGTTAAAAGCAAATACATGTATGACACCAACATCTTATTAAGTGTCACAGAAGAGACAAGATGTCTGCATGGTGGCCCAACATCAACATGTGCATTGCAAAGCATTTGTCAAAATGCCAGTTCTATAGCACATGGTGCCAGAGTAGAGAACCATCACTACCATCTCCTTTCCCTCAGGGTCCCTGGCAGAAAATAGCCGCTGACATGTACAAGTTCAAAGGAAGTGCTACCTCACAGTAGTGGGCTATTACTCTCAAGATATAGAGATATTGTATGTGCCAGCTATGATTTGTGAAGAAATTATTGCAAGATTCAGGACTGTGTTTATCAGATAGGGCATACTCTATGATCTAGTTATAGATAGTGGTACACAGTTTATATCTAGATAGTTCCACTAATTTGTTGAGGGCTACGGATTCATGCATACTATGTCAAGCCCTCAGTATCCACATTACAATGGAACTACTGAGATAGATTCTTTGATAACCACATCTTCCCAGAGCTCTCCTGTCTTAGCTTGCTGCTCCATACAGTGTCATAGGAGTAATCCCCACACAACTAATTCTAGGGAGACAAATTAGGTCTAACATTCTTATGCTGGAATCCAGACGTGAACCAGAAACCATTCTGTTTAAATCTGTTATGAAGAATGACCAAAGAGTAAAATCCTCTTATAAGAGTGTTTATAATAGGTGATATTCCACCCAACTTATACATGAAGTTCAGCTAGACAACTAGTGTGCCTTAAGCAGGGAGAAAGTGGGAGACAGCTAGTGTTGTAGTACAACAATTAATGAATTAAATACGACATCTAACATACTTAAGATGGTGTCATTGTGAACCAGATGTTTTTAGAAGGAGTTCTCTCTCTCCTTGTGGGGCACAGAAGTGGTGTTAAAAAGCATGCACAGCTTTAACCATGCACTTATGCAAAGTCGTAGCTCACTCATCTGGTACTCTGGGCAGTTTCACAGAATTCACAGAGGTGTGCTGCTCACTTGCACACTGCTAGCTTTTGGGAGTGTGCTGTGAAGGGGGGCTTATGGCTAAGAAGATATGTATTATGTACTGACTTTGAATCTCCTCAACCTCCATATGGCTGTGAATTAGGACTGTTCTCTATGCTATTCATCTATGAATCCCAGCCCATATGCCTGCTCAGGAAGTCTGCAGTGCAACTGGGGAGAGATGAGACAGTATAATTCTGAAAAAAAAAGAGTTTAGAGGCTAAAATATAGCAATAGCTGATAGAAAATTATAAGATTATACACATATGCATATACGTTTGTGTGTGTGTGTGTGTGTGTGTGTGTGTGTGTGTGTATAAATATATATATATATATATATATATATATATATATATATATATATATATATATATATATATACATATATTTATACACACACAAACCACACACACACACACACACACACACACACACACAGACACACACACATATATATATATATATATATATATATATATATATATATATATATATATATAGGTCCCAGCATAAGAAAAAAACCCCTGAAATGTCTAAATCTCAAAATGTTGATTTGCTCTTTCTCCATTGTTATTTGACCTTGGAGCTGGTATATATATATATATATATATATATATATATATATATATATATATATATATATATATATAGTAGGAGTGTAGACAGTGCTGGGATCTTGCCATTTTGCATTAAGTATGTTTTCAATAGTCTGAGTTTTCCATCTTACGACACAATCCAATATATGAACATATGTAGCATCCGAAAGTATTATGCTTGAACGTCTATCTTTATTTACATATTGAAAGCAGGCGCAAACCTTTATTTTTATAAAATCCAATTCTTCTTTTCATTGCATTTTTTTTTGGATTTTTTTATATGTGTTAGATAGACTTGCTTTATTTCACTTAAAGTAAACATGTTTCGTTA
The DNA here is from genome assembly GCF_019279795.1 of Protopterus annectens. Classification (NCBI taxonomy): domain Eukaryota; kingdom Metazoa; phylum Chordata; order Ceratodontiformes; family Protopteridae; genus Protopterus; species Protopterus annectens. The sequence continues at coordinate 1,045,615,078 of NC_056743.1, read as the reverse complement.
TTTTAATTGCAAGTCTCTCTGACCATCTTATCTTCACTGTATAAATTGATTGCATAGCCAAATGCGCTAGAAAGCTGTTATAGATGTTTCAGAATTAAACACTGCTATGCCCTAATGTTATGAAGAGCTAAGACCAGCTGCATACATGCACCTTTTTCCAGCAGTGACCTAAGGGGCTTGATTTTTTTTTTATTTTCTTCCTTTTCTCTGTGCCTTTTTGCCTTTATGCCTGCTGACTACCAAGCCTCTCCCTGCCAGTGTTGAGTGCTAAGCCCATTCATTCCCCCCTCCAACTATTTATAGTATGGAGCTGATAGTGGACTGGAGGGGCTATCATTCAGGCTGCTAAGGAGGTGGACTGTGCTCCTGTCAAGAGCAATGGCCCTTATCTCCATCCCTCATGGCTGATATGAGCAACCACATCAATACTAGGCGTCCATGGGGCATCCTGTACACTTCCAAGTGCATCTGTGTGTTTCTGACCACAAGCTAATGAGGGCTACTTTCCCTTGCTTGAAATCACCAACCCACATCTTTAATTTTGGTCTTCTCAGTGCTATTCAGACCTCCACTAGCATAGTGGCAGTTGGCCAATCAAAACTGCCATTCCGTTCCACCAAGATGGTGAACTGGTATTGACCACTTACTGTTCTGCACTTGACTCTTTAAAGTACATGAGCTGCTCTTCATACTTAGATAATCTGGGTCATAGTTAGGGCTTAGTCTCTCTATGTCAGAGTCATGCAAAGACCCCTAATTTCTTCTAGCATTGGTGGCCATGGTGGTGCAGCGGTTAGCATTGTCACCTCACAGCAAGAGGTTCTCCGGTTTGATCCTCGGCTGGGGTGCCTTCTGTGCAGAGTCTGCATGTCCTTCGTGTGGGTTTCCTCTGGGTGCTCCGGTTTCCTCCCACAGACATGCTGTAGGTGGATTGGACACTCTAAATTGGCCCTAGGTGTGAGTCCGTGCATGTGTGTGCCTTCTGTAGAAGGTTGGATGCCGGGCTGGCAACTCGACACCGTAAAACTCCACTGCCAATCATGAGAGGACAAGTGATCTGCTGTGGTGACCCCTAACCGGGAAAAGCCGAAAAAAGAAGAGTAGCATTCCATTTTGAAGGTGGAAGTACTTGATTATACCTCCTATTTCATTGACCACAGGGTGGATCATTATTCTGTTATACCATACCCTGTCATGTTTTATTATCTAACTATTGCATAGTCATAGGGAAATTAGTGCTGGAATGACTTGTTAAAGTTTGCTCCTTTGGAGAATCTTAACTATGGTCTTTAGGAAATGCTTGTCTATGGAATAGAAGTTTGCTAAAATTAGACTATGGGAGAAACTATTAGCTGGCCTCAGGCACTCTACCATACTTGTAAATGTCCCAGTCTGATGAATGTGAAAACACATGATCCTCGTAAGAGACAATTTGTTAGCAAATAAGTTAAAAGAAGCTTTGCAATGGTCTCATACTGAAATCTTGTACCATCAGTGAGCCATTTATAAACTAGGGAGTCAACTCTGATAGAGGCAATGGAAAAAGAAGAATACATTAATTATTTAGAATCACTTAGAGCAGCTATACCATAGAAACCAACCGCCTACTCATTTCATTTTTAATTAGTCTGATTAGCTATTCAAATCTCTTTACCCTGGATTTCAGTGCAAGAAATCAACAGACCTCTGATGGCTGGCTTTACTGAGCTAAAATGAATACACCAGTTATTTTGAGCTTTGTGCTAATTAGTGTTATTCTCTGGCATTTACTCATGGCCACCTGCTGACAAAGGGACAACAGTACCCCTGAGCTAAATTATTCAAGCACAGAGAACAGATATCAGAAGTACCAGAGGCAGAAAAGGCTGTAGTTAATACTCTTAATTGGTACTTTGGAAATAAACAACAATGTGAATTTTTCAAACACCCTGGTCCTTCTGGGTCTGGGTCTTTTGCCAGAATGTGAAAAGGCATTAATCAGCAGTTAGGATCTGCTCATCAGTATGTTCTACACTAAAGCGCTACTGTCTGAAGCACTTCTGTTTTGTTTACCTTCAGACATTAGAGGTTTGCATTATTGTCAGTATTTTCTTGTCAGCTTGTAGTACAAGGTTCCCAGCCTATCTTTACATTTAATTGACCCTGTGCAGCGTGCAAGGGTTTATAAAGCTTCAACTAAAACAGTTTTGAATTGCATTCATCTGCCTGTTGAAAATACATTCCTGGTCTGAATTTCAGTTCTTGGACTAATTTATGAGGATGAACACATTGTCTCTGATATTTTACAGAGTAATGAATTTGTGTAACACTATTGCTTTAAATTTTTCACCTGAGAATGTTAAATGTTAAAATAGAGTTTACTGTTATGCTGTTATTTGGGTCAGGGATCAAATGTTTTTACTTATTATCTGCTTATGCTGTTCCTTTTGAAAATGGTTCTTGCAGTGTATGGAGTCAATGTGCAAATCATGCACATTCAGCAATGTCAATGGTGTAACAGGTAGCGCACTCATCTTTGGTACAGAAGGCTGTGGGTTCTGTTCTCAGACCACATAGATTGATAGTTGACACTGCAGTGCAACTTAAGGGAATGATGCACTCACGAGTGTGTCATTCATCAGAAGAGATGTTAAACCAAGGCCTCACCTGCTTCAGCTGGCAGTAGCTTGGGTGGATGTAAAAGATTCCATGTCACCTGACAAAAAGCATAAGGGAAGTTCCCTGAAGCCTATGCCAGAATTCCCCAAGTAGTATAAATACCACCTCAGGTCTCCCCTGATATGCCACTAGTTTAGTGGGATTAACCAGACAACAAAGGATAAATAAATAAATAAACAAATAAATAAATAAACATATAAACAAACAAACAAATAAATAAATAAATAAAAAAAGCCTTCAGAATGCAGTGACAGAGGAGGATGTTTTCCTTTCAGTTGTGTGCTGACAGCAAGACTTACATATCTGATATCTGTCCTCAGTACATATGCCTATTAAATGGGACGAATGCTTTTGGGAGATATCATGCAATGGATTTGTATGATGCGACTAGGATTCCAAGACAGTTAGCCTTGCTTCCACTTCTGAGTAATAAACTCTGGCATAATTCATTTCCTCAGAGCAGGCAAAATTGTTTAATAATTTAACTCCTACCATTTAAAATCATCTGCATGCTCAGTGCACCTTGGATAGTGCTGGTACCTCTTGTTCTATAAATATCAGTGCTTCTATTCCTAGAGCTTCCAAGATGAAAAGTTGGGATGAAGTACCACAGCTCTATTTTTTAAAATGTACTTGGTTTGCTTTGTTACGCTTACAAAGTACCAGCAGAAAGTGAATTGAAAATATTTCTGTTGAAGATAACCCTTTCATTAGGTCATATATCATCAATTTCTACCACCAAGCACCAGAATCATGGAGAATATTTATAGGTTCATAGGTTCATACTAGGCTATCTGCCCTAGGGCATTTATAAGCCTAGCCAGAGTGTGTTTGGCTTTCGCCACCCATTTTAAATTAATTTTGCTATGCCCTTTTTCGAGGTTAGTATACTGTGCCTCTGTCTAACAGTGACACAGAAGTGATACCTGGGGTAAACCTACGATCTCCCATCCACTCATCAAGATTCCTCTTGAAGAGAGTCAATGAGGGACTCTGCCTAACCTGGACTGGGATTTTATTCCAGAGTGAAGGGAGCCTCTGGGTTATGAATCTGTCCCTCCAGCATGTCCTATTTATTTCAGTGCTGAGGTTCAAGTCTCTCGAGCGCATAGCTCGATGGGATTTGGATTTTCTGAGGTGCAGCATGTCCATTAATTCCGGGTTGGACATGGCTTTATATGTTAGGCACAGATCGCCTCTGAGCAGGCGGTATGCCACTGAGTAGAGCTGGAGTTTCTTTAACCGGGCAGCATATGGCATCTGTTTGAGCCCTTTGATCCTCTTGGTGAACTACTTTTGGGGTCTTTCCAGTTGCTGCAGGTGTCTGGTAAGGTACATCCCAAAAGGGGCATTGTACTCAATTATGGGCCTGATGAGGGATGAGTAAAGAGGCACAACGACCACCCCTGATCTAGATGTGAATCCCTTCATGAGAGAGATTGCTATCAACTTGGGTCCCCAGGTCCCTAATTACTTCTTCTGTACTTAATGGATTACCACCTATGTGGTAATTTGTGGGCACTTTGTTTTTGCCAAAGGGGATGACTATACACATTTTGGCGTTTAGCTTGAGGCCATGGCTCTGGCACCAGTTGTCTGTTTCTATGAGGCCCTTTTGGAGGATGCTTGTGTCGGCTGGAGAGTCGATTATGGCACCCAGTTTGCAGTCATCTGCGAACTTGGTCAGCCACAGTCCTTCCGTGTTGGCCTGTACCTCCGAGAAATATATACCTAACAAGAGAGGTCCCAGGACTGAGCCTTGTGGGATGCCACTTGTAACTGGTTTGGAGTCTGACATGGCTCCAGCAATTCTAACCATGTGGGTTCTGTCCTTGAGCCAGTTTGCAACCCATCTAGTGACATAGCGGTTTATATTTAAGCTGGTGAGCTTATCTATAATGCCCAAGTGGGGTATTGTATTGAAGGCTTTTGAGAGGTCCAGGTAGGCTGTGTGGACCACCTTCCCCTCGTCAATGGCCTTGGTGACTGTTTCAAAGAAATCGACCAGGTTTAAGAGGCAGGATCTGCCCTTAACAAAGCTGAACTGGGTAGGATCCAGTGTCTGTAGGTCCCTAATATCTTTATTTATGAGGTCCATGATGATCCCTTCCATAGCTTTGCAGACCAAGCTAGTCAGGCTTATGGGGCGATAGTTTCCAGGATCCGTTGAGGCACCACCTTTGTGGAGAGGGACCACTGTTGCTGTACGCCACTCTTTGGGTACATATCCTGTAGTAAGGCTGAGATTGAACAGTAGTTTTATGTTTGGGTTTAGCTCTTCTTGGAGTTCATGTAGGACGCAGCCCGGGACACCGTCTGGTCCCATTGATGCTGTGTTTTTTGCTTTGGAGAGGGCGGCACTTACCTGAGCATCTGAGATATCAGGAGGGTATCACTCTGCTGGGATAGATATTTGCCCTTTTGGTGGGGAGGGGGTAGAAGTTTGCACTGAACCTGTCAGCTAGGATGTTGGCAATGTCTGTGGGTTCAGTGTATTTTTTGTCATTTTGGACTAATTCTGAGCATATCTGGGAATTCCCACCCAGGTTCCTAACATAACTAAAGAAAGCCTTGTGATTATCCTTAGTGTCCTGTGCAATTTTTCTCTCGAAGCTGGCCTTAGACGATTTTATGAGTGCCTGTAGTTTTTTGCTAATACTGATCAGAGATGCCTTCCCTTTTTGGGATTTTGCTCTATCATGTAGTAGCTTCCTCCTTCTATTGTATAGTTTGTTTATGGCTGTGGTCCACCAGACAGGACGTCTGCCTTTGGAGGATTGGGTCTTGGTTTTATTTGGGATTGAAAGATCCATGCATTCCTGAAGGTGTTCATAGAATGCGTTTATAAAGGATTCTGCAGTCTGGGCCGTATTTTCCACAGGCCCGGGGGCTTTGAAGGATTCCACCTTGGTTTTGAGGAGTGTGAAATTTGCTTTAGAGAAGTTTTTCACTGTGGTTTTCTGGGCAGGGGGTGGGGTCGGGATGTGAATATCCAGTGAGATTAGTTTATGGTCTGATCTTACCAGTGAGGGATACACTTCTGGTCTGGAGCATAGAGTCCCCATGTTGGTGATGATCAGGTCCAGTATGTTTTCCCCTCTTGTGGGAGTGGTAACAAGTTGTTCCATAGCATTTGAGTTTATAAATTCTAGGAACCTTTGGGCTAGGGTGTTGGAGCTAGAGTAATGTTCCCAGTCTATGTTTGGGTAGTTGAAGTCACCCAATATAATGGTGTTTTCCAGTGTTCTCAGGAAGGCCGAGTTGGATTCCTGAGTTTGGGAGGGTGGTCTGTAGCAGGCTATAAACTGGAAGGCAGTTTTACCCACTGTTAGTTGCACATGAATAGTCTCTGATGCTTCGTGCTGTGCCACCAACCTGGAGGTGTGGGTATATTTGACGAATATTGATACTCCCCCTCCTTTTGTGGTTCGGTCCAAGTTTTGGGGCCGAAAAGCATGGTATGAGGTATAACCTGGTAGTGCTGGGGTGTTCTCGGGAGCCTTGAACCAGGTTTCTGTTACTGCACAGATATCGATGTTCTCCATGCTAAGGAGAGTTTCGAGTGCATGCATCTTGAGGGTTAGACTTCTGGCGTTGAGTAGCACTACTCTTAGTTTCTTATCCCTTGTGATACCTATGGAGGTGGGTTTGTCTTTTGAGCCTTGCCTAAAAAAGGCACTATGGGGGTAGCAAGAGCCTTTGCCAATATCCGAAAGCCCAGGGGTGACAGGTGCAAGCCGTCCCTAGCGAAGCATCGTGGCTTGTCGAGCATGTCATCCCAGGCTGACAGGCATTGGATCCCCTTTGAATGACACCAATACTTAAGCCAATTGTTGAAATTGATCATGTTGTCTTCATATTGTGGCATCATTCTTGGTGAGTGTAAGATGCTACTCAAGGGCAGGGTCATACCGACCTGGGCTACATGCTCAGAGAGCTCCTCTATGTCTCTTTTCATGTAGTCCAGGGAGGTACATCTCAGGTCATTCACACCAGCATGGACAATGACTGAGTCATATTTGTACTTGTCTTGGAGTGACATGAGTGCTTGTGTTATGTGGCGGATCCTAGCGCCCAACAGGCAGCTCACCGTGACCTTCTCCTTGTTCAGCCTGGTGAATGAATGTCTCCCTCATCTCACAAATCTCATGATAATATACACAGACTGATATTTCAATAGCAGCAATGCCCTCTTCTGCTTATTTGTCATTTTAAAATGTTCTATCTTGTGTGTATGTATGCATTTGTGTATGTATGTGTGTTTGCGTTTTCTATTTCCAGTATGTCCAATATGATTCTGCTAGAAACAGCACTCCTGGAGGATTATAGAAAACACACTTAAATCCCTGGGGATTATAATTAGTCAGTAATACCAATCATTATAGCAGCTATTATTCTTGCATAGAAAATATACTTTATCAGTTTTTATTCAAGAAATTCATGGAGCAATGCCTGTTAAGTGACTTGTTCAGAGTCACATGGTAGAATCAAACCCTATACCCTTGACTATAGGAAGCATCTCATTAAGAGCTTAGAGCCTTAATCTACTGCACTAACAGCCAGACCTTCTAGAACTTCTTCATATCCTGAGAAATTACTGAGGATAGCGACCATTCTATAATACAAGTGCTAGACTTCTATAGTTATGTTTAGAAAATGCATCTTAGGTTACTTAGTGTTGTTTGGCTCTGAGCTATTCAACTGTTTCCTGTAGTCAAATGTTCAGGGTCTGAATCCTTCCACCTTTACATGCCTACTGTGTGCCATTGGACAAGTCATTTAATCAGGACACTTTATAGAGTGATTTTACCTAGTTAGAAAATTATATTTAAAAATTGAACCTTTATCCCCCTTATTATTTTTGGCTTTGTCTAGAACTTCTGAGCAAAGAAGATGAGAGGTATTGTGTCCATTCTTGTAAAATGTGTGATTTTTCGGCAAATTGTTATGGATTGCATTCATTAAATAATGAAAGGCATGAGTTTCAGACTTTGTATTCTTCAGAAAATCCTTGCTACTGCAAAGCTTTTTATTCTGGCAATTTTCTAAGTATATAAGGGAAACATTTGAGATTGGTGCCTGATTTATGAGTCTTTGTATCTAATTTGAGCTAAGCTGAGAAGTGATGGGTGATTTGCAATGCGGTCCACAACATGGTTTTGACAGCAGCATGCTGAGAGACATTTGTCGGCAATTATTTACGAAAATATTCAGTTGTTTTTCTTAGGCAAATATCTGAGATGTATAGTCATACAAGTGACTATAACTGATGATTGTGTGTGTGTGTGTGTGTGTGTGTGTGTGTGTGTGTGTGTGTGTGTGTGTGTGTGTGTGTGTGTAAATACATGGTTCCTGCAATCAACAGTAGTTATAGTGTAAAGGAAGGAAATGATTTTAGTAAATAGAGACATCATCATTATCAACATATGAGTCATGCTCTTTGATTATGATCCATGGTTTCCTTGTTTTGAATGTTGACAATGTGTTTATTATCTGGTTGTGGATAAAGTAGACAGCATGAAGTCTATAAGTTTAATGTTAATAATTTAACTGTGAATACATCTTTAATTAACTTTGTTTTTTCAGGCACATGGTTGTGAAATGCACTGTGATGGATTACAACAGTCTGTCTGTACAACAGTCACAGCAGATGCCTTGTAGTTTAATGGGTTGAAAGATACACTTTTAATAAATGTGAGTTTCAAGGGAAGAGAAGTTTACTGTTGTTCATGCTAAGTCTGTTATCATTGTAAGATTCTTGTTTTGTGAATCAAATAGCTGTCAGTGTTTTGTTGCACAATTTGAAATAATAATTTTAAATTAAATCTATATATTTGTCAGCATTATAGAAGTTAATAAAAAATGGTATGCACTTTGACAGGTTTGAACAGGTTTATGACAACTGAAGGGAGACACCTAAGCAATGGGATGCTGATATTGCTGCAGGGGGCTATCCCTGATTTTGATTCCTCCTCCTCATATGCTAATGTAGGAGGGTATCTGCCTGTAATCATTCTTTAAGTCCTTGTGAGTAAAGATGCCTTAGTGAGCCCTGTCACTAGGGAATAATAGAATGAATGAAAAATAAAAACGAGGAACATGGCCAAAGAGAACTAGACTTTGTTGTGTAACGCTTTCGTTCACAAACAATTAAACTTGAACGTTTTCAGACACATTCAAAAACCAACTCCTCCCTTAAATACATAAAAGTTCACATGATTGTGATAAATTAAAAAAATCCTTTAAAGTATCCATTCCAAATTTTAAAAATCTTCTTAAGAAATTACATAGATGTAAAATACTATTATAACACCATATTCAGGCTCTGCATAACTCAATATGAACCAGAGAACATATTATAAAAAAATAAAAAAAATATACATTATATACGTGTTAAATTTTTAAGCCTCAGTAAGCATATAATAGAGCATTGATCATTTAGACCTGGAAAACTATGTGCATTTAATAACAATTGCCACCACAGCTCTTGTTTTTTGAGCTGCAAAGATGTATGGCCCCCTCTATTTCCTTGTAATACTTTTAACAACAGCACCACCAAATATTCCTGAAGTTATTGAAAGGGGACCATTTAATACGAATAATAACTATAAAGAAAATTATTACTCAAATTCATTCTTATATTATCCAAATATCTGGTGCAGTGGACAAAATCCAAATATCTGGTGCAGTGTGACAAAATCCAAATATCTGGTGCAGGGTGTGCAGCCTGCTGGCGACTCTAGAGGGTGCTGTGATGTCATTGTGGAAGCTGATGTTCATCATGGTGGATTTCTGACTCACAGAGGTTACAATGGAGCTGTTTGCCATGGTTCAGACCTGAATTCTATCAGCGAGGATGTTTCTGGCATCAATGTAAGGTCTCCGAAGGCAGCTAAAGGTACTGATACACTTTTTTCCTCAGAAATGAGGTTTAATAACCATTTTTCATCCATGCAAAGGGCTGAGGGCTGTAATATGACTTCTAGACTTAGAAGTGTTCAGCATGATGTCCGTGGTAAATTTGGTGCTTTCGTTTCTAAAGCATTTGACCTTCAAGATATGGCTGGTCCTGGTCACACAAATTATGTAGCAGGAAATGTTCAAGACTTTGGTTCACTCAAAGACATGATGTTTTTCTTTGAAAAGAGACTTTTTAAATACAAAGTTTGCAAATGGAAATTGTGTATTTGAAACAATGTATCAATTTAAAAGTTATACCACAAGGCTTGAGAGTTTTTAGATTTCTCTTTGGCTTAATGTATGATGCCAATATGATTGAAAACTTTGTCTGTTTATTTGATAAATGGGGGGGGGGGTGCAACTTCTAGAAAAAGCATTATTTTACAATGAACAGATGCAGGCAAAGATAAAAGATTTAAACACTAATATTGTGAATGACTTGCTGTTTTGACAGTATCAGGATTTTTATGAAAAAATTATTAACAGGGTAGAAAGGAAATGTAATGCATTATTTTTAAAGAAAAACAGAAAGTTAGAGAGAATTGTTACACATTATCAAACAATCTGTTTACCCTACTAGTAGGTTAACTGTGGAGAAATTTGTTCATGGCTCTGATGTGCACAGTAATTCTGCTGGTAATGACAGGGAAATGGCTGATGATATGTATAATGACTATGCTGAAGTGTATAATGAAATGGATGAAGGTGGTTCACAGGATTTTCAGCAACTAAGATGCTCAGAAAGGATAGCAAACAGAAATCAGGAGAGGAAATACACATACAGTCATGCAGTGCAAATTCAAAAGGGAGATCCCAACCGGGGGGGGGGGCAGATATTAATTGTTGTAACTGAACGTATTGTGCATATTTTTCAAGGCTTTCAGATTTATAATTACACAGACAGGGCTATCACTAAAAATTTTTTTACTTTTTTCTAAAGGATTTAAATTTGTTCCCTCCAAAATACCAGATGTTGCTGACTGTTTGTTAGATGTACACTAGGAAACTCAATTTCTGTCTCCTTTTTTCCCCACAATCAAATGGGGGCTACAAATGAGGCAAGTGCACACAAAAATATTCTGAAGAAAAGTAGTGTATTCAATCCACCACTCCATCCTCTCAACTCCATCCCCTCATTAATATTTTGAGAAGGCAGTGAAAGATGACATGTAAGGGTGGCCGTGGTGGTGCAGTGGTTAGCATTGCCACCTCAGAGCAAGAGGATCTCTGGTTCAATGCTGGGGTGCCTTCTGTGCGGAGTCTGCATATCCTCCCTGTGGTCCTGTGGGTTTTCTCCAGGTGGTCCGATTTCCTCCCAAAGACATGCTGTAGGTGGAATGGACACTCTAAATTGGCCCTAGGCATGAGTGTGTGCCTTCTGTGGAAGGTTGGGTGCTGGGCTGGTAACTCAACACCGTAAAACTCCACCGCCAATCATGAGCGGACAGGTGATCCACTGTGGCGACCCCTAACCGCGAAAAGCCAGAAGTGAAAGAGGACATTATGAATTATGGGCTCAGAATAGGAAGTTTTATGCCAACTTAAGTTCTGATGAAAGAATTCTCATGAATCAACTGAGGAGGGTCAAGGGACTGCGTATCATGACCCCTGACAAGGGAGGTGGTATAGTAATATTCAGTTCAGAGGATCATTCCAACATTATGCAGAATATTTTATTTAATGAAGAGAATTATGCACAGGTTTCTAAGAACCAAATAAATATTACATATCAATGTATTGACAGTTATTTAGAAGAATATGTCCTGGACAAATGTATTACTAATGAGCTCCTTAATTTTCTTACAAATTCCTATCCTAAGGTGCTGGTCATATTTGGCATCCCAAAAATACACAAAAGAATTATTGAACCACCTTTTAGAACCATTGTTGCTGCCAGTGGCTCCAAAACACATAATTTGGCACTGTTTGTAGATAAAATGACTAAGCATGCAGTGGAGAGAGCAGTACATCTAGTTAAGGATTCCTGGGATTTTCTAGGACAGCTTAAACAAAATCTATGGGCAGCTGATTTGGTATTTTTAACCATTGATGTGAAAGATCTTTTTTCCTGTATTCCTAAGCAAGAAGGACTAGAATTATTTGAAGAGACATTCTTTACATGTTCCACCTTGAATCACGATAAAATAAACCTGGTGTGTAAAATGATAGCACTTATCTTAGGGAATAATTTTTATTATTTGAGGGTCAATGTTTCCAACAAACAAGAGGAGTTGTCATGGGGACTGCCTGCGCCCCTACACATGCAAATATAGTACTATTAGGCTGGGAATTAAGATATGTAGTCCAAAAAGAATTTTGGAACAACATCCAGTTATATTGCAGGTTTTTGGATGATATTTTTATTTTGTGGAAGGGGAAAGTGGATGATATCCCTGGCTTTATTAACCACCTGGAGAAAAAAACTGCCTCATTTTTGGAATTTACTTATAATTACAGCACTAGAGGTATACGTTACTTGGACACGGCAATTTCCCATACACCTACAGGTTTCAAATCTAACATATTTCATAAGAGTACTTTTTGTAATTCTTATCTTCACTATACGAGCGGGTCTATATTAGAATGCTGAAACCTCACTTATGCGACTCCCAAAAGGCCGACACATAAACAGTGATCTGCAAGAACAGCGAACGTCCTTAAGTGCGAAATTCAAAATATTGAATTCCCATAGTTGGCCAACTCCACCACCCGCTACATACTGCCTACCCAAACAAAATAAATAATCCACACTTCACCCATACGTACACTTCACCCATATATCCCATATCCTAATCAAACGTGCATTACACACAAATGTATCTGAATATAAACAAACAACACCCAAGTACGGGAAAAGTATAATTTACGTATCTATATGGCTACACAACTGTAGTACTATGTATGCACTTAACTTAACCCTACTTCTAACCCTAAGGTGTAAGTTGAATGTATTACTATATATGCACTTACCTTAACCCGTACTGTAACCCTAAGGTTAGTAACTATTGCACATTTACGTTAAGGAGCCATACCGGATAAGGGAATCTCCTGCTGATGTTTTACCTCACTAAACATGGTGTGGACAACTATGGCAATTCGGTATTTTGAATTTCATGCTTCAGAATGTTTGGTGTTCTTGCAGTTAGCTGTTTATGTGTCAGCCTTTTGGGATTCATGTAAGTGAGGTTTCAACATTCTAATATAGACCCCTACGAGCAACCATCCACTTTCACAGAAAAAGAGCTTAGTCAAAGGACAGGCTATAAGAATTGCACACATGACTTCAGAATTGAGTGATGTGAGGCAGGAATTTTCCACATTAAGAGATCTGTTTTTAGAAAGGGGATACCCCAAACAGATGGTGGAACAAATTATTGAGGAGGTTTAGAAAGAATGGGGAAAAATATAAGCCCCTGTTAGGAAACCACACATTAACTAATATAGCCCCCACAGATCCTGGTGAAACGAAGATTTATGAGCATGCATGTATAGTGCAATACAGTCCTATATCATATGAGGTGAAAACATATTAAAAAAGAACTGGAGAATATTTAGGGTAAATAATGATGTGTTAACTGCAGTGGGAGATAAACCAGTTTTTATCAGCAAGGTAGGCATGAATATTAAACATCTTATGGAAAACCAGTTTAATTTACTGGTAGAAGGTGGTTGTGGTACAATACCTTGTGGGAGGTGCTTCCAATGTACTAATATTTTCAAAGCACCTCAAACCCACCTAGCTAATAAGATGGCATCTAAGGTTATATTCAGGAAAGGAAACTGCTTTACCACCAGAGTGGTGTATCTTGCTCTATGTGATACGTGCAATGGATTCTATGTTGGGAAAATGGAGAGGGCGTTGAAAAGCAGAGTCTATGAGCAAGTATATGATGTTAAAAACAAGAATGCTACAAGTGCATTATATGGGCATTCCTTAATTTGTTCTAATTTTAAAGGTTTTAAATTTGGTATTTTGGCTACTGTGGACATAGATTTGAAGGGGGGGGGGGTGACTGGAAGAATTTAAGTAAAAAGGAACTGGTTTGGCAACTCAGACTAGCAGCTAATTTTCCACCAGGTATAAAAGATTCCTTGACAATTCTTCCAGCCCTGAAAGAAAAATCTATGAAACTTTAAGTATTTTAACATTTTTACATGCATTACTGTGCCTGCATTTTTAAACATATGCTGACGGTATTTAATATACAACAGTGTTTTATTTGTAAAAAGCTAAGTTGGCTTGAATATTAACATCCTGTGTATTTAATATTGCTCATGTGACCATTTTACATGTGACTTTTTTGACAATACCATTGGCTCAATTTTATCTATTATGTAACATGCACTGGTATAAAAATGGTTCTTGAATCAGTGTGCTTTATTCTGATGAAGTCTTCTATGAGAAAGATGAAAGCGCTTAATCTTGGTGTGTTTTTATTGCAATAAACAGAGTTCATATCCAGGCTTATTTGGTGTGTTTTCCATTTCGTTCATTCTTACATTACTCAAGCTGCCGCCCTAATTATCAAAAAAGATCAATTCTTAAGGGTCAACTAGTGAAGGCCGTGAGAATGACTATGCTTGGTCCTGACTTTCTTCTTGAATTTGAAAACTAAATGTTTATTAAAAGAGCGTACCCTGATAATCTGTTTAAAGTAATCACAGAGGAAGTTAGAATAAAAAGGGATTAAGGGCATTTTGAACTAATATTAAAAGAACCGGAATTGATTTTAACAACAGCACCACCAAATATTCCTGAAATTATTGAAAGGGGACCATTTAATACAAAAAATAATTATAAAGAAAATTATGAGGTTAGCTTTATTACTACCTTTTCACTGTGTGCAGGTAGTATAAAGAGCATTTTGTTTAAAAATTGGTGCTTCTTAATGGATGATCTTGAATTTAGGAGTAAAATTGAAGCAGTGCCCAAGATAATTTATAAGAAGGGATCTAATTTGAAAAATATTCTAGAAAAGGAATATAAAATGACTAGGCAAAACGGGAGTATGCTTAGATGTGAGGCATGCACCTATTATAAATATATAGATATGGGTAGGTGTTATACAATTCAGGGTATGCAATTTTCCACACAGGGGAAATTTGATTGTAATACGAAGAGTGTAGTTTACCTAGCCAAATGCCAAATATGCCCAGGATTCTATGTCAGAAAGACCGACTGTAAAATTAAAGAAAGAATTTATGAGCACATATATAGCATTAATAAAGAAAAGGAAAATAATGCACTGGCACGTCATGGAAGAGACCATCCAGGTCACCATTTTAAGTTTAGAGTTACAGAACAAGTATTACAAGGAAATAGAGGGGACCATACATCTTTACAGCTCGAAAAACAAGAGCTGTGGTGGCAATTGTTATTAAATGCATGTAGTTTTCCGGGCTTAAATGATCAATACTCTATTATGTGCTTATTGAGGCTTAAAAATTGAACATGTACATAAGATATATATATTTTTTACTTTTTCATAATATGTTCTCTGGTTCATATTGAGTTATGCAGAGCCTGAATATGGTGCTATAATAGTATTTTACATCCATGTCATTTTTAAGAAGATTTTTAAAATTTGGAACGGATACTTTAAAAGATTTTTTTTTAATTTATCACAGTCATGTGACCTTTTATGTATTTAAGGGAGGAGCTGGTTTTTGAATGTGTCTGAAGAAGTTCATGTTTAATTGTTTGTGAAAGAAAGCAGTGTTCCTCGTTTTTATTTTTCATTTGTAGTTATTATTTTTACTTGGTTTTGTCAGTTTTTCTAATAACAGAATGAAAAATGGACAGTACTTGCAGGTGGGAGTGGGGGGTTGGATTGATGGCCACCTGAGTTTGTCTAGAACCTCTCTTTTTCTAATCTTTGCCTCGGTGGTGATACCTGACCAGAGGGATCCTGTAAGGGTAGATATAAACAGGGCTGGTGTTAGCATTTTGGGGGCCCCCAGCAGATGTTAAGCTGGGGGCCCCCTAGGCACTTCCAGTCTATGTATCACCCTGTCACTGCCACCCTTCCTAAGCAACCTTTTAGTTCATGCTGCAAACTTTTAGAAGTAGTATGCACTGACTGATGTTTAGCTACAATGTTCTTACATTACAAGACTTGTGTACTACACTGTGTTGGCCCATCTCACAAAAAGGGACATTTGCAGTTACTGGCATTTAGTTGCAGCAATGATATATTGCAACATCTCTATGTACAGGTCTGGACTTAGGTGAAATGGTGCCTTAGGCCTACTGTTTCAGACCTCCCCCTTACACACAATAGCCTCCACTCTTCCCATTCCCCATACCATGCACATTACTTTTTTTCTTTCTTTTCTCACAGTTTGTCTTACTGTTCAACATTTTTAAGAATCTATAACTTTCTACATGCTATGAAGTGCATTTTAAAGTTTTTCTTTTTCTTTTTACACACCTTTTCATCCAATAATGGCTTGAACAGAAATTATGATTAAGTAAAGAAATCGTGTTGCTGTTCAGCTTTAGTTTTCGTTGCATCCTTTCAACATACATTTCTTGAGCAAAGACAGTACCGTAATAACCATTTAGGAAATAAGAAAAGAATTTCAGTTTTATGTTCATAGGTTCATACTAGGCTATCTGCCCTAGGGCATTTATAAGCCTAGCCCAGAGTTTTGTGGCTTTCGCCACCCCTTTAGTTTGAAGGATACTATGCCCATTATTTTGCTGTGCCTCTGTCAAGCAGTGACACTGAGGTTATCCCTGGGGTATACCTGCGATCTCCCATCCATTGGTCAAGATTTCTCTTGAACAAGGCCAGCGAGGTGCTCTGCCTCACATGTACCGGGATTTTGTTCCACAGCATAGGGAGTCTCTGGGTGATGAATCTGCCCCTCCAGCACAACCTATTAATAGCCGTGTTGAGGTTTAAGTCTCTTGCCCTTGTAGTTCTGATGGATTTAGATTTTTTGAGGTGAAGCATGTTCATTAATTCCGGGTTGGACATGGCCTTGTATGTCAAGCACAGGTCACCTCTGAGCAGACGGTAAGCGACTGAATAGAGCTGGAGTTCCTTCAGTCGGGCAGCATAAGACATTTTTGAGACCCTTTATCCATTTGGTGAGGAACTTTTGGGGCCTTTCCAATTGCTGCAGGTGTCGGGTCAGATACATTCCGAATGGGGCATTGTACTAATGTTTTTTGTTTCTTTCATGGAAGACATAAGTTGTACCCAAGGCAAAGATGACAAAACAGTAGCTCACAATAAACTAACAACCCTTTGTTGTCTGGATATGCAATTCCTATCTGGGAACTGCCTGCGTCCCAATCCCCCCCCAAAAGACTGCTTATGCATCCCTCTGGTGTTAAACTGGGATGAAATCAGAGGTTCAAACTGCCACAGTCGTGTATTTCAAGGAACTGCTGATATACATATACATAGTAGGTCTCCTCACTCCTCAGCCCAAACTGTCAAAGGCAGCCACCTGTATATGTCCTAATTGTGAATGTGAGAGTGAAAAATAATGATTATAGTAACGTATTCTACTTTATTGTTCCTAGACAAGCTGTAGTAATCTTCTTTGGACACCTCTGAGTTATGTGAGAAAAGTAAAAGAAACAATTACCACACTGTCCTCAGCCCAAACACAAGTTGTAATGACCTCATGTGCACGCGTCTGAGATTTGACTATGAGGAATAATACCACAATCCTGTCACCCCCCCCCCCCCATATAACCTACAGCAGCTTTCTGTACACACACATCTGAACAGGGCTGGTTTTAGATTGGGTGCAGTTGAGAACAGAGGCCATTATCAACTTTATCCTAACAGGGTCATATCACAGCCCTGGTCAGGTTAAAGAGCATAATCAGAAAAAATATATATTTTTTCACCTCATTTTTCCTCAAACAACAGTGTTTGTGGAGTCCCCACACAGTCAAGGATGATTGAGAGCCCTCTGTATCCATTTATACAGTCTGGGGAGTAGGGATCCCCAAGAGTCTTAGAAGATCTAAGTGTCTGAATGTTCTGGGATACATTTTATGACTTACTTTTGAAATATAATTTCTTGTTAGCTACAGTTTTTACTGACACTCAGACTAATAATGTATGCATCCTGGCATTATTGCGTGTGTGCACAGATAAAACTCACTAACATTTTCACAAACATACACACATTATATATTAGTTCAGCAATACGTTGTGCACACCAGATCAGTGACTGCTGTTAAGCAGTCGTCAAACAGCAGCAGGGATGGGTCACTTTTATTTACTTCAGTGAGGAGTAATGCAAACCTGTCACTGTCCCTGATTTTATAGACCTTCCCTAAGTGAGGAGTAATGCAAACCTGTCACTGTCCCTGATTTCACAGACCTTCACTAATTTTGCACATAATTTTATTGTCCTTTGTAACATGTTTGATTTGCTTGCAAATCATTTGGGATTACAGACAGTCAATAAATACAGACATTAGAGTTTTACACTTAATGTCCAAAAAAAAAAAACATGTTGATACAAAAGGTGTTATTCTATTATCTTTTTCAGTGAATCAGAGTAATATTTAAAATGTGTTCCTCATTTTGAGCCTTTATTCTGCTATTATTGGTATTGCACTGAATTCTTCAGTGAAGACGTTGAGAGTTACAGTATCTGGTATTCTGCAAGTATTTATAAAACTCCCTAAAAGAGAAAACCATCCCTGTAGATGAGAAGTATTAGCTCTTCTTAAAATCCAAGGTATACACGGACACTGGTCACACTGGGCTGCTGATCTCTCTAGTGCTTGCCTTGTGCATGTTCATTATCAGCTTTATCCTAACAGGGTCATAGCCTTTTCAGGTTAAACAGAATAATCATGAAATTAATACATTTTCTCCTCATTTTCCCCAACCAGCAGCAGCTTTTGTGGGGCCCTCACACAGTGAAAGATGATTAAGAGGCCACCCTTGCAGCCACATGTATTTGCAGGTACCTAAAGTGGGCTATGTTGTTAGTTTTAGTGTAGAGAATGTCCACCAGCAGGGTTTAACTAAGCCATGGACACTGTTAGTGGTAAAATACTTAATGGAATTGTGAAAGCCCTTGCTTGATAAAACACTATTACTATAAGCAAAATTTTTTTTGAATTTTAAAGGAGATATAAATAAGAATTATTACTCACCTGATTTATTAAGTATACAGGATTGATTTTCTAGCCTTTGTTGGTTTGACAGACATGTCACAAAATATCAAAGTAAGATAACTTGCTGTGGTTGGGGGCCCCCCAGGAACAGGGGGCCCCCAGCGACCGCAGGGTTCACTGGTGCCTAAAGCCGGCTATGGATATAAATGCAGAATAAATTCAAGTTAGCCTTTAGTCCTTTTAAGTTCTAATAAAAAAAATAGACCAAAGTTCTCAATCTTTTAATATTTTTATTGGCAAATGAGTGCTGCTTAGATAATTGAGGAAAGGTGGTTACAACTCTGAATTTATTGTAGAAAAGGGTGGGTGTATATCAGGTACGGCCCTCCCACTTGAACAGAGATGGTGGGTAAGAGGAGGGATAAACCTTTATTATGGATGCCCATAATGTAATTGGAGGAATGTCCTCATGTGCATGTGGGTAGAGTTACAGAGGAGTGTATTTTCATTGTAATCTACACTAAAAGGCTACATCCACATTAGGAGTCTAGTTACACACACACATACCCCACACACACGCACACGCACACATTTCTATATCTTATATATATATATATATAAAGGAAACCTCCATTGTATATATTTCCATTTTCTTAGGCCATGAGAGTGACAAAAAATAAATGAATTAGGAAGTTATTAGTCTCAAGTAGAAACCTGATCATGCATGTGAGCCTATTTAAGTTATGCTATGCTTTTGGGAAACCTTCTTCAGATTTGCCAGTATTCAAATCCATGTGATTCAAATGATTAAAAAGTTTCTGTTAATAACGGACTATGAGATGTTGCAATAACCAAACTATGAGATTTTGTTGCAATAACCAAACGTGGGTAAAGGCAGCAGGTCTTAACCAAGAATCCTGAATGTTAGTGCCATTTGAGTGAGTGAACTGAGGGGTTGAGAGGAAAAGTATTATTTGACCTGGTCGGCCAGCTGATGGGTCTGCCTTTCTGGGTTAGCAGGGGATGGGAGCGAGGATCTAAGTTCCAAATGAGTGTGTGCCTTCAAATATTCTCCTTAAATTTAGTTAGAGCCCCAGAGCGTCATCCATAAGTTATTATTTAAAAAACGTGCAGCAGGGCGGTAGGAATGGCTTCATTTTCACCCGTTCCTCTTTGAGTTGCTGCAAGCTGGAATTTAAGTAAAGACTTAATTGGGATACTTTCCGGTCTCCTCCACCCCATACTACCTACGTATATATACTTTTTTCATCCTGCTGCAAGTTTTTTAAATGTTATTACCTTACACTGAGGTTCTGTTCTTTAATCATACCCAAATAACCACAGTTTAGGTGTTAGTGTAATATTATCCCTCATCAACTTTCTTATGACCAATTATATTCCCCTTTATATTCCACCAACTTCTCACACTCGCAAAAATTATGGTACCATGTCCTCCTTCCTGCTTTACATCTCCAACATTCTCCCTTTATACTCACAAACATTCTTGTTAGTCTATCTGAGATGTAGAAATATTTATGCAGACACTACCATGCAAAAGTCTTAAACTTACATGCCTTACTAACATATCTTGGAAGAGCTATAATTTCCAACCATTGTGCATGCTCTATCTGCTAACCTAGTATTTGTTCCCGTGACTTTTTTGCCAAAAACCCTGATTTTCTCCCTCCTCTTTAAGCCACTCTCTTCCTAACTTTAAGAATTCTCTTGTAGATTTCCCCTCTCCCCTCCTAAGTTCAATTTATTCATAGGTTCATAGAAGATTATTAGGCTAATGGCATAAGAGCCCTTATAAGCCTAGACAATTAACCCAATTTTACCCAATATATGGCCCCTAGGGGCAAGAGGATGACATGGATTTGTGCCTATGCATTGAGTATCTTACAGATTGCCCCTGTCGATAAGGGACATAGGTACTACCCTAGATGTGAATTTGTGATTTCCCATCCATTGATCCAGATTGCATTTGAAGAGGGTCAGGGAAGGGCTCTTCTTAATGTGAGTAGGAAGCCTGTTCTAAAGAAAGAACAATCTCTAAGACACATATTTGTCTCTTCAGCATGTTTTGTTTGAGTTGCTGACTAAGCTTAGATCCCTAGATTTGGTGACCCTTGTGTTGTTTGACTTGTGGATGTGTAGCAGATCCATCGGGGTGGATTTGTGAGTTCCTTGTAAGTCAGGCATAGGTCACCCCTTAATAGTTGTGAGGGAGACAAGAGTAAAGGGATAGGGCTTTCTGACTGTCTGCATAGGACATGTTGTTTACGCCCTGTGTTTTCTTTGTGAGGAACCTCTGAGGTCAATCCAGCTGCTGTAAGTGCCTAGTCAAGTACATGCCAAATGGTGCATTAAGCTCAATTATTGGTCTAATGAGGGCTGAATACAGTGGGAATATAATTTCTTTGGATCTGAATGCCATACCTTTATTATAAGTTGTGCCACATAGAAGGACTTCCTCACCACTGTGGACAATGGTAGTCAAAGTTCAGGTTACTATCTATCTGTGTATGATCTCTCACCTCTGAGTCTACTCTCAGGGGTGTGCTATTGTTTTTTTTTAATTTGCAGTGGTATTTGAATTCTTTGTGTTTAGTTTTAGGCCATGGTTCTGGTACCAGTCAATTGTCTGAGCTAGACCATCTTGAAGGATATCTACATTGTTGAGGGATTCAGTGTTTGCCCCGGGTCTATACTAAATCACGGAATGCTTAAAAAAGTGAACGGTGATTGATCAACCCTATGTAAGCAAAAGGTTGCATTGTCGAAGTTTCAGAACAGCGATTTTTTTCCAAGGGGGGAAAAAAATCGCTGTTCCAACAAAAAAAAAAAAATAAAAATCAATTTCAAACATTACATTAAGTGGGGCCCCAGTGTGGGGGGCTGTGCCCCCCACCCCCTACTTAAATATACCAACTTTGAGACCACACTACAGTGCCGAAAATGGCAAAGTACCGAAGCGGCCAAGCAAATTATTTCCCAGGGAAAGAATTTGCTTAACAGCCGCTTCGATATATTGCGTTTTCAGCCTTTTAAGTTTGACCAAGACGCAGTCGAAAGAATGCGTCTTCGGTCTTCTAATATAGACCCTTTGCCCCAGCTTGCAGTTGTTGGAAAACTTTATTATTCAGAGGCTTTCAACATTAGCTTTGACTTCAGAGAAGTATATTCCAAACAGGAGTGGTCCCAGCACTGAGCCCTGTTGCACACCACTAGTAACTGGCCTCTTGCTAGATCTAGAGTCACCCACTTTAACCACATGTGTCCTGTTTGTGAGTCAAATGGCTATTCATCTGGTGATGTAGGGATTTATGGCCAATTTTGTGAGTTTATTTATAATACCCAAGTGGGGAATTGTGTCAAATACCTTAGCCATGTCGAGGTAGGTGAAGTGTACTGTTTTACCATCATCCATGTCCTTATTGGCTTTCTCAAAGAAATCCACCACATTCAGTAGGCATGACCTGCTCTTGACAAAGCTGAATTGGGTTGAGTCCAGTGTTTGGGAGTTTCTTATGTCATTATTTATCAGGTCCAAGATTACTCTTTCCATGGCCTTACATATAAGACAAGTCAAACTTATGGACTATAATTTTCTGGGTCAGTAAATAGTCCCCCTTTATGCAGAGGGATGACTTTTGCTGTCCTGCTCTCTGTTGAGACAAAGCCAGTCCAGAGGTTGTGGTTAGATAGAGATCCTAATGGGCCTAATAAGTCCTGATTTAAGCTGTTTAAGAGGCATACTGGTATATCATCAGGCCCCATTGCAGCGATGCTTTTAGCTCTAGAGAGCACAATTGCAACCTTTTCTTTGATAATAATTGGTGGTCGAATGGTGGAGTGTATTTCTAGGGGGAGAACTGGGATGAATTTGTTGGCCTGCAGATTTGTTATAATTTTTGGCTGAGTATTGGTGATGCCATATACAACCAATTACTCACATTGTTGGGTGTTGCTCTTAAGATTGTGCACATAACTGAAAAATGTTTTATGGTTATCCTTAGCTTTGGAGGCCATTTTTACACAAAGTCTTGCCTAGTTCTCTGATTTGCTTGTTTAGACTAATGAGGCACTTTTTCCTCTGTTGTGCACATTCCATCTTACTTCTCGACAGGATTTTCTTGCTTTTGTTGTACAACCTATTTATACCAGGGGTCCACCAGGGTGGCTTGTTTTTGCAGTTTGACCTGCGTTTATTTTGGTCTGGCCATTTTTATGCAGTTGTTTATGGGGTCATACAGGGCTTTTGTGTATGCCTCTGCATAGATTTCTGTGTTTTCTGGATTTGGAGGAGCTTAAAAACTGGCTATGCTGTCCCTCACTAAGGGGTAATTTACCTTGGAATAGTTCTTAAAGTTTTTTGGGGATAGGTTGGGGGGCTAGTTTTACCTATATTTAAAGAGAGACCACTTTGAGATCTGATCTTACCAGTGAGGACATCACATGGGGGAGGGGGATGCAGCACTCTCCCATATTTGTGAGTACCAGATCTAGGATATTTGTTCCCCAAGTGGAAGTGCAGGATAACTGCTCCAGGGAATTTGAATTTACGAAGTCAAGAAATCTTTATTTACCCACAGTTGTCTTTGTTTGACCACTCGGGCTTCACCCTTGTGACCAAACCACACCAACTGTGGGTAAATCCAGTATTACTCACACCCAGGCATGGGATATTGCTTAATTATCCCACCTTTCTTCTGCCACTCTTCCTTCTTTTTCCACCTTTCTCTTTATCAGCTGTTTTACCCACTCTCTACCATCTGTCTTTTCAATAAAGTCATTAGGGATCCTCCAGTGATGTTCCAGGTTGACTACTGAGGCTAGTTTAATTCTAATATCTACTAATGCATGATCCAACAATGTAAGTGGCTCTGTTACTGCTCTTTGTACTAGTGACTGATATTCCTGTTAAATATACCTCCATCTAGTGTCACCCAGCTATTATATCTATGTAAATAAAATGTGTGTGTGTATGTGTGTGTGTGTTTATATATATATATATATATATATATATATATATATATATATATATATATATATATATATATATATATATATCATCAATTTGCTGTACCTTCCTTATTTTAGTAATATACACCATGCCAATAGATGTCAGACATGTCAGATAATCTCTCAAATATATATCACCCCTGTTTATTCTCCTCGGCCATGGTTCTCCACTTACTTCTTTCTGTCCATTTTCAAATTCCAGTCTCCTATATACAACACTATGCCCTGTTAAAACATCCCAACCATGTCATAATGTTACTAATTGCTTTAGTTTTAATACCAGGAGGTATATATGCCATTGTCACAGTAATTAATCTTCCCTCTATCTTTTCTTTAACCACTGCTACTCTACCCTTGCCATCTCTGACCTTATCTACAACTTCTAATGGCCAGCCTAGCCTTTTAAACGCCATCACCCCTCTTCTTTTCTTTTGTTACAGTGTTAAGATGGCTATTATCTGATAATCATTCAGTTTTATTTTACTTTGTTCATCTAGAGTCAAATGTCTTTCCTGGATACCTATGAGATAAGCCTTCATTTCCCTGACATTATTCAGCATCCTGTCCTTCCTGTTTTTGTCCTGAAGCCCATTTTACATTCTATGAAACTAAATCAAAGCTCTCCTGCACCATATTGTTTTAATCCTTTGAAATTCTTTGAAAAATAACATACTCTTCTTATATTCTACTCTTCTTCCCTCTCGGTTCAAATTTGTGTGGTCTTAACATACCTTCCGATTCTTATCCAACCTTTCTTTCTTTTATTTTCCTGGCTAGATGAATCTTCCTGCCCGAAATCTTCTGAAAACTATAAATAGGGCTGCTAACAGTTTTAGTGTCATTACTAAAACTGTTTCTCCACTTCCCTTCTCCTGCAATGACGATTACATTGCTCATTAGCATAGGGAACCCCTTTCCTTTGCAGATCCTTCCACTTTCAACTTGACTTAATTGCTATCTAATGTCCAGCTATATCCCTTTTTTAGCCAGATATATCATCTTTTATCCACTATTATACAATGACCGGCCATTAAAATTCAAAAACGAGCACGCAGATTGGGTAGCCCAACCAGGGGGCCCATTGTAAATCGAGAATATACCAACGGTAAAAGTCTGGCATCTAAATTATCATTGAGCAGCCAGACTTTTTTTTTCCTATTGTTATGTGATAGACACTCCTTAGTCTGAAAGAGAAAGTCTGAAACTGAAATGCATATAATTATTTAGTGACTTTGTTCCTCATAAAATTTGTTTTTTCTGACAAACCACTGAGGAACAAAGTTACTAAGTAAGATAGGCATTTCAGTTTCAGACTTTCTTTCCTTCAGGCAATGCACACATATTCACAATTTTTCAAATAAAAGATCAAGAGGTACATACAAGATCACAGAAATAAAAGGAAATGCATTCTGAAAATTTAAACATACCTGATTTTCCTTGTATTTTCCCATCTCTTTTGTACCGCTAAACTGTTGGGAGGTTACATTTTTTTTTTTCTTTCAAAAAATAAAATAGCAATGGAGATTGTCCTTTCTCTGTTGCTTGCTTGCTAAAGCAGTTTTGTACTGTGTAAGCCTGGGAACGCAAATCCCATACACATGTGCAGTAAATCATCAAAGGGCAGAATCAGGAAACAACGTGGAAGAACACCATGGTGCCATTATACAAAAACATTATTTAAGAAAATTAAGTATTTTTTTCTTAAATATTATCATTGTATAATAGCAATAATAATAATAACCAACTTCTGGGTGTGCTATATTAAAGATTTACCCATGGCTGGCTTTATTTAATCACTTGGGCTTCACCCTCATGATTAATCTCATCCAAGGCAATCCCACTTCATTTGGCCAAAAAACTTCCCATGGCTTTAATACAGTTATTGCCATGGAAAATTTCCGGTACTCCCATCTCTTTTAAATTTTTTTGTCTTGCCCGATCCTCCAAATCCACTGATTTAGCCTCTAGACACATCAGTCTCATATCCGCCACATCCATTCTTGCTATCAGATCCAGGTTCTTGGCTAGTAAGTCCTGTATTGTCATTATAGGTTCATTTAATCCATCTATCAATTCATCCAACCTCTTCTCTTGCTTCGCTACATGCTCCTGCAATGTTTGCTTAACCACCTTGATCTCTCTCTAGATGATTTCCAGGGTATTAACTTTATTTATAATATCTCTGATTGCCGCTGTTATACTCTGCTCTTTGCTGCTGTCTGTTTACTGCCTCTTAGCCTTATTTTTCCTCTTCATGAGCTCCATTACTTTCACTTTATCTGCTGATGCACAACTCGCTGTCTGACGTTCAAGTCTCTTAGTTTGTTACACTCCTTGGCAGGAAATCAGAACAAACAAACAGGTGCTTAACAAGTAGAGAAACTTTCAGGTTAATACCTTTCACACAGTGAAACTAGCTAAAAAGCTTTACAAACAGTGTGACAGTAAAAACCTTACTTATCAGGCCCTGTAAGGTAGACAATTTTAGTTTAACTGTGCAGATTAGTTAATAGCAATAAAATACAGTAAAAAGTATGCAGCAGGCAATAAAAAGTGCTACATATAAATTACTAGAAGCAATAACTAGTAAAAATAAGCAAAAAAAAAAAAAACAGGATACTTATTGTTATATATTTCAAATCAGAGTTGTAGTCAATGCCCCTCCTCCACTTGGCTCAGTGTGTATAGGTAAATAACCAGCCCTGCCAAGTCTCGAACCCAGGACACTGTGTACTACAATCACAGCAACATACCACTACACCATCTGAGCTAGTTTATCTCCTACAGAGTACTGCTGTGCTGTGTCTGGTTACCATGCTATCATCAAGAATCACACTCTTCAGATGACAATATTGATTACTTCTTTTCAGAATACAGGTAGACAGAATACAAAACGTGTCTATATTACATTGTCGAAACCCGACAATATCGAATCTGATATTGTCGACACGACAATAGCAAATACTTAGAATATCAAACGTGTAAACAGAAATCTCCATAAGGGGAGATTTTTGTTTACTTCAATGTAGTGCAGTCTCGGAGTTAGTATATTTTAAGTAGCAGGGGTGTGGGGTGTAGGGGGAATTGCTTCCCTGCCTACACTCTTTAGTTTTATTTTTTTGTGTTTAAAAAAAAAAAGTTAAGGATGATTCAGTGTTTTACTACTTTGATGAGTAGTGATCGATGTTTACTGATTCGAAGTAGTAAAACTTCCATCATCTGATATAGACCCTACAAAACACATCAAGTTGGATTAATGAATGGCTACATACTGTGCTGCTATTGCATGCACGTTGCACCACAAATCGCACACCATAGTGAGCTGTTTTGTATTTATTAAATGGCTCTACACTTCTTGGAACCAGAAAACAGAGGTAAACAGCAGATTATTATAATTAAAGCATCAGTTATTGAAGGAGATGCTAATTAACCAATCCGAGATGGCAAAGCCATCAGGAAGCTATAAAGCAATTGTGTACAGTTAGTGTAGCCCTTTGCCATGATCTCCAAAACTTATTGGAAAACAGGCACCATCACACTTATTAAAAAACAAGCAATGTTAGAGGCTGCTACTGATCTCTTGCATGTGTATGTGCAATAGGATTAAATCTATGCTGCTGATGCTGATGATAAACCTCGGTCAAGGAAAAGAAGGGTGCTCAGACACTGTTTAACATGTCATGGACTGCATGATATTGAAATATTAGACAGATACAGGGTGGATAGGGAAAACACTCCAGGAACTCTGCAACCTCTGTTGCTCCCATCTCAGATCAAGGGAAAATTGAGGAGAACCTATACCAGTTGAAACTAAGGTATGTGTAGCATTAAGGATATTAGCTACTGGTATATTCCACAGACCTACAAGTGATATAGTAGGGGTGTCCCAGGACTAAGCCTTCAGAATATTGCACTAATTTCTTAATGAAATGCTAGAACATGCAATGGAGTATATTTATTTTCCCCTCACTCCAGAGAACAGAGCAAGATCAATGCAGGAATTTTATGCTGTAGCACACTTCCATGATGTTTTGGGTGTCATAGACTGCGGAGACATATAAATAAAAGCCCAACCTGGTGAACAGAGAAGGACATGCATTAACAGGAAGGGATTCCACATAGTCAACTGCCAGGTTATCTGTAATGCCCAAGGGATCATCCTTAATATGTGTGCTGGCAACTCAGACAGTTATCATGTATCACACATATGACACATCACTCAACTTTACACAATGTTTACTAGGGGTGATGTTTCACAAGGGCACATAACTTGGGGATGCAGATTTATGCACACCCATCAGAAATTCATTCTCTACATTGAAGAAGGGTGCAACGATGCCCACCCTTAAACAAATGAGCTAGAAATTATCCAAACGGTATTCTAAAAACTCATGTTAAACAATTTCATATGCTAAAGGAATACAATAATTACTCTCTCCTCATACCTACATCTAACTAATGGGTATTATTAAGCAAAGAAGGTTTTTGCTTACCATGTGCAAGTTGTCTTTCAGATGGTAATTCTGATATCCCTGAAGAAGATGAAGGCAGTGGAAAGATGTCTAATAAGCATCACAATGCAAATGACACAAGAACAGAAAATAATGCCCTCCCTTAAGAAATATCTCAAAATCAATCGGAGAACCCAGTCATCCCCAATCCCTGTTGGACTGTGTGTCTTCTAAGCAATACATCTTGATGTGTCTAGATATATCAGAAGTATACATTTATTATCTTAAAATATGTCTTCAATGGCAGTTAATGCCTTATATATAGCATACCTGGAAGTTGTTCTTGGGATACACTTGGCCTGTTGTCCACATCAGTGTTAACATCAATGAGTTTGTATGAATCCTCTGTTGAGCTGTGAAGATCTCTGACTTTGGACATGAACTCTTCAGTTTCAGTGACTGGTGATTTGGCAGCAAGGCCACCCCACAGCAGCCATCTGTTCATGTGCAACTGTGGGTGCTCTCTTACAGATTGCTGTAATCAGGGCATTATATGCTCGCGTCCTCCCTTCTCAGTGCATTTGGTCCTGTGTTTGGGCTGCTGCTCTCGCTCCTGCTGTTCCCCAGATTGCTTTCCCCCTTCTTCACTGAACAAACAGGAGATTCCTCCCAAAGAGAAGAAGACCATGGTCAGTCTGCTTGAACTATAGTGAATTTTTCTGAGACCCTTTCTCCCCTGCTAAGGAGACGCAGTCTGTTCCCCAGATTGCTTTCCCCCTTCTTCACTGAACAAACAGGAGATTCCTCCCAAAGAGAAGAAGACCATGGACAATCTGCTTGAACTATAGTGAATTTTTCTGAGACCCTTTCTCCCCTGCTAAGGAGACGCAGTCTGTTCCCCAGATTTCTTTCCCCCTTCTTCACTGAACATCCTCCCAAAGAGAAGAAGACCGTGGACAATCCGGTTGAACTATAGCGAATTTTTCTGAGACCCTTTCTCCCCTGCTAAGGAGACGCAGTCTGTTCCCCAGATTGCTTTCCCCCTTCTTCACTGAACAAACAGAAGATTCCTCCCAAAGAGAAGAAGACCATAGACAATCCGCTTGAACCATAGTGAATTTTTCTGAGACCCTTTCTCCCCTGCTAAGGAGACGCAGTCTGTTCCCCAGATTGCTTTCCCGCTTCTTCACTGAACAAACAGGAGATTCCTCCCAAAGAGAAGAAGACTGTGGACAATCCGCTTGAATTATAGTGAATTTCTTTGAGACCCTTTCTCCTCTGCTAAGGAGACGCAGTGTATGTAATCTCTTGCACATGTTTATTTTTATATCCACTACCTAACCTTGAGCAGTACTCTACCTTGGTGCGTGTGAAAGCAGCCTACCACTGGTCCCTGCACAGGCCCCCCCCTTCCTTGTTTCTTCAGTCTTCTCCCCTAATTGTCTCTACCTAATCTCTATAAACCCAACTTATCTGTGGAACATCCTTTCCTCTGAATGTACCTCCCTCCTTTTCCCACTAGGTGGCAGTATACTCCAGACTAAAGAACTGCAATAATCCTTTCTCCCTGCTCCTCTAACTTTCCCTGCTTAAAAGTATCACTAGCCTACCCCATAGAACCAATAATATTTCCTCCACACACCTATATACTTACTTTTAGAGTGTATCTCATGAACCAAACTCAAAACCCCTAGTATAAACAATAAAATAATTTTGAAACAAATGCCTACACCCCTGCTGTAGTCCTCCTTCACCTGCCTCAGATCACTGATTGTTTTTCGGGCGTTCTGCCTCCTTGGCTCTTCCCGCTCTGTTCTCCCTACGGGCTCACTCCACTCCCCATACCCTACCCCCAATTCCCACCCACCCCAGTGCTCCTACATTTATTCCCCCCTTCCAACCACTCCCTCTACTCCATCCAATCGAGATACACCTTAACCCGCCATATGCCTTAACCCGCCCCTTCCTCCTCCTCTTTCCTCTCTTGACCACTCCCTCAGACTCCTATTACCTTTTCACCTTAACCCACCCCTTCCTCCTCCTCTTTCCTCTCTTGACCACTCCCTCAGACTCCTATTACCTCTTCACCTTCTTTCTCCATCACCTCCGGCCACACTCCAATTACCATGCCCTCCCTTCCTTCCAAAGTCATTCTCCTCTCTTTCTTCCCTTTCCTTCTATTATACCTATATCAAATCTCCACCTACACTGATTCCCATTTACACTCTTCCCCATTCACTCCACATCACCTCCTTGCATCCCACTACCATAACATCTCAGCTTCTTTATTTCACTCCCACCCTATCCTTCTCTTAAAAGTGAAGCATTTCCAAACCTCTAATATTAACTTCAAACTTAAACCTAATCCTTACTACTCTCTTCCATCAAAATTCAAATCTAAAAGACACATCCTTCATCCCTCTTACATTAATTTATCTGGCTATATTCACCCCAACCCTGGCCCTAACTCTTCTCCCACTAATCTCCCCCACTCCAACAACAAACCCTTTAACAAAAACCTCAAATTTCTCACTATTAATGCCAAAAGCTTAAAAAATAAATTAACCCTCTTCCATGCCTGGCTCAATCACAATTCTCCTGACATAGCTGCTATCTCTGAAACATGGCTAAAACCCCACATTAATAACTCTGAATTCCTACTTCCAGGATTTCATTGCCTCCGATCTGACCGACCAAATAAAAGAGGTGGTGGCATCACTCTAATTTACTCCAATCTCCTGTCCATTACTCCTTACACTAACCCCATCCCTTCTTTCAACAACACTGAAATTGTAATTGGCTTACTAAAAATAAACCACCATAAAAGCATCTGCATAATTTGCCTATATATGCCCTGGTAACAATACTAATAGTCTGGAAGACATCCTCTCTTGGGCTTCCTCCAATATTAAGCTAGAAACCTTCATTTTAGTTGATGTAAATATTGACTGGGGAAAAATAAATAACTCCAATCCCACAATAGCCATCAACCTATTCAAATTCACCCAACTTACTAACTCTATTACTCGACCCAACAAAACAAATCCCCCTGGCTTTATACTTGACTGGATCCTAGTATCTCATCCTAACAAATCAGGCATTACTCCTGACCCATTAGGAGACTATTTCCCTGCTTTTGCTATTCGAGCAACTCCCTCCTCCCCTCACTCTCACCACTACATTCAAACTCGTAACCTATCTAACTTCAACCCCACTTCTTTCACTGACTCTCTAAAACTAATCAACTGGAACCCTCTAAAAACACTACCATTAGATGAAGCTGTTGATTTCTTCAATTCTACATTCATAAGTGTCCTTAACTCCCAAGCCCTTATTAGAACAAAAAGAGTCAAAACAAATAGCATCCCCAGCTCACAAATGACACAAAAAAGCTAATGCAACAAATAGATAAAACTTGGAAAGCCCACATGAAACTCAAACAACCAGAAACCTTCCTTAAATATAAGCAGTTGAGAAACCTAGTCAAAAAACAAGTCATTAAAGATAAAAAGTCTTACTATTCCAAACTACAAGAAAACCATGTAAGAAATCCCAAACTATTCTGGAACTCCATAAATTCCCTCCTTAAACCAGGTACAAAAAACAACCCCTCCCCCGACACCAGCAAATCTGACCTTGAAATAGCCTCCCTTTTCAATTAATTTTTCACCTCCTCTATCACAGAACTTACCAAAACTTTTACCAACAACAACCCTTCCCCCCTCCCTGCTCAATCTTCACTTCACTTATTTCCTGCCCCCTCTTTTGAACTCAAACCGGTATCCACCGACATAATAAAGAAACTTCTCCACAAACTAAAGCCTTGTTCCAATGCCCCTAACAACATTCCATCCTCCTTCCTAAAAATATCTATTGACACTATTGCCATACCTGTCTCTATCCTTATTAATAGGTCTCTACTTGAATCCTACGTACCCAAACTATGGCACTCTGCCTTCATTCTGCCTCTCTACAAAGGTGGCAAAAATTACAATGTCTCCAACTTCCGCCCCATAGCCATCCTCTCCCCTATCTCCAAAATACTGGAAAAATGTATCCAACTATAGCTCTTGCCATTCCTTACCAAACACCAACTACTCTCTCCTACCCAACACGGCTTCTGCCCTGGACACAGTACTACCACCGCCCTTCTTTCTTTCCTGCATTCTATCAACTCAGCACATGATTCCGGTAATATAGTCTCCTCTGTTCTTCTAGATTTATCCAAAGCCTTTGACACCATCTCTCATTCACACCTTCTAAACCACCTCTCTAATCTCAACCTCTGTCAGAAATCTCTTTCTTGGTTCTCCAGCTACCTTTCAAACAGGTTCCAAGCTGTGAAATGGGGCCAAGCCACCTCTTCCTTCCTTCATACCCCAACAGGAGTACCCCAAGGCTCCATACTCGGCCCATTACTATTTGACATCTTTATTAATGACTTCCACAAAGCCATCCCTAACACCAAAATTGTGCAATATGCTGACGATTCCACTTTAATCTGTTGTGCCCCCAGTCTAACTGAACTCAAAGCCCTAACACAGAGTGCCTTCTCTACCACTGAAAACTGGATGCTCCGAAATCATCTCACCCTAAATGCAAACAAAACAAAGATCCTCCTCTTCTCTCCATCCAAATCTTCCTCTCTGGATAAGGACTCATTTCAAATTACCAGCCATAACAACTCCAACATTGAAATTGTACTCTCTGCCAAACTTCTCGGTGTTACTATTGATGACCAACTAAAATTTCATAACCATATCGAGCTAAACATAAAAAAACACACATAAAACCTGGCCTACTGTACAGAAACAACCACTTCCTCTCTCCTCGCACCAGACTTACCCTCGCCTCTTCCTTCCTCCTTCCCTCCCTTCTGTATGGTGCTCCCCTCCTCACAAACTTATCTTCCTCACTTACCTCCAAACTGGAACAATGCTACAACAAAATCTCCAGATTTGCCACAAATGCCAAATCCTCCTCACATCACTGCACCTCCCTCCACTCCCTAAACTGGCTTGAACTCCCCAACCACCTTGACTTTCTCCAAATCATAATAGCCCACAAATTACTGTTCCACCCTACCAACTGCCCTGCTCTCTCTAACATTCTACAACCTTATACCCCCCTAGACCACTTAGATCTTCTCACCAAAACCTAATCACTGTTCAAAAACCAAAGCGCCCCGCAGGTCAGCTACTCTTATCCTTTACTATAGCCAAAAAATGGAATGCCCTGCCCTCAACTCTAAGATCCTGTACCAACCTTAATAACTTCAAAAACCACCTCCATTCTTACCTCTATCGAAACAGGAAATGCAATTGCTCTCTGCAGCCCATTCCTCCCACACTATCTTCCCACCTCTCTCAGGGCTAACCCCTTTTACCTTCCTTTACCTCTACTAAATTCTCACCTCAGATAACTAAATAGCAATCTCCTAATCTTATATTCCATTAGCCAGTATTTTCCTCCGTAACATTTGAAATTGCTGTGATTTATTCTCTGTAGCTAACTGTTATTTCCAAAGCAAATGTCTCTGAATGTTTATGTATTTTTATGTAGTGTTTTATGTAATTTTATGTAATTGTTTTAACTTTTAAACTGCTGTTTCCTGTTGGAGCTTTTCTCCCCGGGCCTCCACTGAAAACAGGCCCCAAGCCCAGTGGACCTCCCCGGTAATCAAACCGCAATAAATAAATAAAATCAGTGACATGGTGCCATATCTGATTGTAGTTTCTGGCATGGTTGCCAACTGCGTTTATGTCAGCGGCCACCTGCTGACATATGCTTTTTTCTGGCAGACATATCACCTCTACCTGTGTCAAGCAGGAAGGCTCCATAGCAGCATAAGGCTTGAATGATGACATTGTTCTCTGCATTACATGCTGGTGGCTTATTTGGAACAGATGATCTGGGTGTAATCCTGTATGGCATGAAAAAGAAAAAAGACAAAACACATTTGTAGCACATAAAAAATATGCTCCTTCAATAAAATACGTACATCCATTGTTAACACAAAATAATTGAACACACAATGGTCATTTAGGAATACACACACTTTAAGGGACTCCCCCAAAATATAACACATTAGCATTACATCCATCCTGTAAACATTTCTGTAATGAGGACAGCAGTTTTGTAACTGACTACTGGATGGCAATGTTATCAATGAATAGGCAAAAATTCAAAGTAGAAATGTCAATTGATTTTCATTGGTCTGTCCACTGTTGTGAAGGTTGCTCCAGACTTCTGAGAAGCCTAACACCTCTGTTAGCTACACATGTACAATCCCTTGAAGTTAGTAATAAACACAATGCACTTATCTGTACTAACTGGTGAAATTCTAAGAGCAAATGGTAACACAGTACTGTGATGAAACCATACCATTCATTAAATAAAATGGAAAGCAGAGCATGAACTGGCATACCAGGACTATGCCAACAGTGAATGAAAAAAATGTATACAGATAAAAACATTTTTCTATTGCATATTGAAATACATTTCAAATATGAAAATGTAAACAGTAATGAAGAAATCAAACATACCTTAGAAAAATGCTGTAATTTGCAGAAACGTCTTCTCCAAGTAAATGCCAGTAATAGTCTGTCTGAAGCAAAACAGTCTCCCCTCCTTCAAGTTCCCTAGCTACATAATTACCTTCCTATAGTGTAGATTCAGCCCTTTGAGCACTTTGAAGATGCAAATGAGGTGTTAAATCATTAGTATTCTTGAAATTCAAAATTCTCACTTAGTGTAGGGTAGGTAAACATTGCATGCACATGCACTAGGACTATAGGGAGTAGCAATGACAATTGTTAGCTGTTAATTGCTTGCAAGTGTTAATGATTACTCTGAGTACAGCAAAAACAATACTCCATAGATTCTTCTGTCTGAAGTGGGTGTGTCATGGAGGCTAGACGTAAGAAAAAGTATGGAAATACCTTGGGTGAGCTATGAAAACAACCATAATAACATTCATATTATTTTAATAATAGCATAAGCCTGCATCCTCCAATTAAAAATTGTTCTACAATGTTAATCAGCTATGTTACACATTGAAACAAATAAATGCACATGACATTACATTTCTGTTAGTTAAGCTGAGAGAAGGGGACAATGCTCAAAAATAAAGAGAAAAAAGAGCTGCAATGTTGCCAACTTTACATTAATATGGTGTGGGCTATTATTAACCTAAATATGTTGCCAATATTACATTAATTCTAGACATGTTCAAGCAAATGGGAAAGGAACATTTTCTGATCATTCTTCTGGTGGACCTGTAATTTAATGGTCTGCTATGTCACATCTCTAAGGAATGCATATTTTCTGGTTCTTAATCTAAATCTGTGTTGGTGGCAAACAGAGATAAAAAACACAACTGAGTGTGTGTTACTATATTGCACATAATTGAGGGTTCATATCAAGATAGTGTTCTGTTTGGGAGAGTTAATGCATATTTCCTGAGCAAATCATCAGTTTGTTAGACAAAGTAACAATATCTCCCAACCCTGTGTTTTCATTATTATTGCAAGCTGGCTGCTATTATTTTAAACTTTTGTGTTTTTTTTATTGTGTTCATCCTTTGTGCATGTTTTGGCAAAGTACACTTTGAAAACAATTTTATTGATCTTACATAAAACAAATAAACGCTCTCATAGATTTTAACATAGAATTGTTCAAATAAGTTAACACAATGAATAGCAGATAAAAACAGTTAGTATTTATGGTGACATCCGCTAAACATATTACAAAAATAATACTGTTAGAACAGTTTGTGTAATAAGTCGTTTATGTGTTACTTGTCCTGAGAAATTATAGTAATTCAATGTAATGATTATTCTTTTTATACCAAATTCTGTAAATTTACCCACATATACAAGTTTTCCTAGTTGTTCTTGAATTTATAGTCAAGATCTGTAAATGACATACATCAGGTTACACATTCTTAAACTCTATAAAAGTTGGAGGAGAGTCAGAGATCCGATTTTTAATAATGATCTTTCTGGCCACAGAAAGTATTGACCAGAGTAAGGGATGTTTTATTTTTTGATACAATGTGGTATGGGAGTATTAAAAAGAACCATAGATCTACTTAAAATTAAATTATCAGTGAATAAGGCTTGTAATAGTTTATTGACATTTTCCCAATATACCTTTATTTCAGAGCAGTCATAAAACATATGTGCCCAACCTATGTTGGGCACTGACTTACATTTATTACATAGATTTTGTTTTTTACTGATTTTATTAATTAATTGAGGTGTATAAAATGATCTGTACATAACTCTCCAAGTGTATAATCTCCATTTGAGAGGCAGTGTTGTTTTTCCTGCTGATTCTAATACATTTAGTTTATCTTGGTTGCTAGGAAGCTCATTATTAATTGTGTGATAATAATTCCAAAAGCTTTCTGGACAGCTATATGTTTCATCTCTGATGATTCTAAATATAAAAGGCAGCTTGCCTGAATAAGACGGTTTATGTTGAACAGTTGATTCAAAAACAGTCTAGTAAAATACTAGTGTCTTGCTTGACTGCAGATGAGATCAAATCTAGTTTATCAGTTAGGAATAATCTAAGGGTTTGTATGTCTAGCCATAAAGATTTGTCCAACTAAAATTCTTGTATTATCAGGTCTATACTCATGACGCTCCTGTCTGAAAACAACTGAAACCAAAATTTAAGTTCATTTTGTTTAAGTAGAGTAATTTTATTTAAATCAGATGTTAATAAAGATTCTTGGGTAAAAGCTATAGGGAATAACAAAAAAAAAAAATATTTGTACATGAGGTGTTTATATATAAAGTTTCTAAATGTTGTTAGGATATTAAAAATATAGTTGGTTGGATGATTAGATATTATATGTGTGGTAAAATGATCTTTTAGAGTTCATAATATTGGAGTATCAATTCCATTTTATATGGTTGTGGTTTTGTTATTAATTGTATACTTATTATTTCCCAATACATTTTCCACTTGGCTGAATATAATGTATCTAATAATTGTGTTAATATTCTGATTATGGAGGAAATTGAATATAGGTTTAAATCTGGAAATGCTATTCCCCCTTTGTTCCAACTATTTAGATGTTGTTTAAGGGCTATTCCTTGTTTCTTGGGGAACCAAAATAATTTAAATATCATTGAGTTTAATTTATTAGTTAGCGTTTTGGTGGGAAGTAATAAGACAGATTGGATAATATAAAGAATCTTGGGAAAGATTATCATTTTTATAACTGTTAATCTTTCTTCAGTTGTGAAAAAAGTTGTGTTTCATTTCATTAAAAGCACCTGAATGTTTTCATAACACTTATTATAGTTTAGTTGTATTATGGATTTGATGTTTTTAGCAAGGATGATTCCTAAATATGTAATCTGATCAGTGTTCAGTTATATTTATTATCTATATTTCTTTTATTTTTGTTTAAGTATATGGGTAAGATCTTGGTTTTTCCATCAAATGATAGGCCTGACATATTTAGAAATATATTGATGGAATCAAATAATGAAGATAACGAGGCATCGTTTCCCTTTGAAGTTATAAGGACATTGTCTGCAAAGAGCTGAATTTTAGAAGATATTTCAGTATTAAGCTCTAGTCCTTCTATATTTTTATTTTTCCTTATGTCATTAGCCCATGGTTCCATTATTAGAGTAAAAAGGAGGGGAGAAGGAGGGCATCCTTGCTTGGTTCCTTTAACAACAGGTATTTTGGTTGATATGGATGAGCCAATTTTAATATATGCTAGAGTCCCATTATATAGATGTTCCAATAAGTCAATAAAATGTTTTGAGAAGTTAAAACATTCAAGTAGTATGAACAAATAATCCCAATATACTGAGTCAAATGTGAAATTTATGTCTAAACTTATTAATGTCAGATCTTTTTTCTTTATTTGGGAGTAATCAATTAATGCTAAAGTTTGTTTAATGTTATTAAAAGTGTTTCTATTAACTATAAAGCATGTTTAGTCATCTTCTATTAAATGTGGTAGGAATTTTCTTAGTCTTTCAGTATAAATATTCATGAACATCTTATAATCCACATTCAATATCGAGATAGGTCTATATGAAGAACAAAACCTAGAGTCTTTGTTGGGTTTCAAGATAGGCGATATAAATGTATATTTCGAAGAAGGAGGTATTATGGAGTCATTCTGGGCTGTATTGTAGACGTTATAAAGTAAAGTGAGAGCACTTTTAGGCAAAATTTTATATAACTCTGGTATATTTCCATTGTTACCTGGTTCTTTGTTTTGCTTAAGTTTGCTAATTTGAATTTGAATATCTGAATAGGTTATTTGTTTATCTATAAGTTCTGCTTGTTGTTTGTTAAGTTTATTTATATTTTTATTAATAAATTATTTTATTTTATCTTTAGGCTCTATTTTAGGTGTACTTTGATTTATTATATGAAAATGGTCTCTAAATTCATCTATTATGTCATGTTGACTATAGACTTTTTTTAAGAGTATATCTCTTTAATATAATTATGTTTAGTCATTCTTTTTGTCTTATTTTTTAAGATTAGTAAAATGTTTGGGGTTTAATGAGTAGGCGAGAAATTTATATTTTTCTAAGCAAATCATAGTTTTATGATGTTGTATATCTCTATATTTTTTATTCAGTTTATCACTTTCGTCTCTAATGTTTTTATTTATAAGCTTATCTTTGTTATTGATCTGTAACGTATCTAGTGTATCCTGTATTATTTTTAGAGCCTTATCCCAATTTTTCCTTTTATTAAAATACTGTCTGTTTATTTCCCCAGATAAATATGCTTTTAAAGCATCCCATGTGTATATTTCTGAAATGTTAGATGAGGGGGTTGTAATTATAAGTCTTGTATTTCTTTATTCAAAAATGTTTGAAAATGTTT
Organism: Protopterus annectens; assembly: GCF_019279795.1. Lineage (NCBI taxonomy): Eukaryota > Metazoa > Chordata > Ceratodontiformes > Protopteridae > Protopterus > Protopterus annectens. Next base: position 1,045,576,006 of record NC_056743.1, on the reverse strand, counting down.
GAAAATCTTTTAGTTGTGTAAGGTAAGCAAGGAGTCTCCTTATTTGCACATTAGGTGTTGCATTAATAAAAAGCTCGAAGGCAATAGAATTATGATCAGAAAAGTGGGCATGATATAATCTTAGTGTTAGTTAAGTCATTTATTATTCGTGTGGAAAATAATATTCTATCTATCCTAGAGTATGTTTTATGTCTATTAGAGTAGAATGTATATTGTAGTTTATTTGGATCTGCATGTTCATGAATGTCTTTTAAATGATAAGAATCCATAAATCTTATTAATTGCTTAGCCTGTGAGGTTATTTTTCTTTTCCCTAAGGTACTAGAGCCATTTTCATTTAAAATACAATTAAAATCACCTGCTATGATGATATTACCTTCAGACTGAAAGACTACCTGATTTAAATGTTGCTTAATTGTATTGGTTCCAATACCGGGTAACCAATAAATGTTTACTAATGTATACTTTTTTTATTTATTTCAATTATGGACAAACAGAGTATCCCTTTATCATCTTGATAAGTTTTAATTATTCTAGGTGTAGGATATGATTTGTTGTAGTGTATTGCTATTCCTCTTTTTTTTTTTTTGAATGTTCTAATACCATACCTTTCGGCCATCAAACCAGGACCAGAACACTACGGGTGGAGGTGTGTCCATATTCATTAAGGACAACCACACCTCCAGGCTAGTTGCCCAACATAATTCATCTGAAATTATCCAAGTGCAACTAACTCTGGGCAGAACTGCAATCCATATTGTAGCTTGTTACAGATCCCCCACCATGTCCCAGGATTCCCGCTCTTCATTTCTTGATATAATAGAGAATACTAGGGTGAATCCTAACACCCTAATACTGGGAGATTTCAACTACCCCACCATTAACTGGGAAAACTACTCTTGACCAACTCCTTTCCTCAACGCTTTCTAGAATTCATAAACTCCAACGCCCTGGATCAACTTGTCCACACCCCTACCAGGGGCAATAATATCCCAGACCTAGTAATTACCAACATGAGTGATAGGTCCTCCACACCTGAAGTCAACTCCTCGGTCAGATCTGACAATAAACTAATCATCCTAGATATCCACATCCCACCCCCACCCCCCACTAAGGAAACCACAGTAAAAAAACTGCTCCAAAGCCAACTTCATGCTTCTTAAGGTAGAAGTGGTCAATTTCACAACACCCATGCAGATGGACAATACAGTTACCACTGCCGAATCTTATACAAATGCACTTTATAAGCACCTTCACGGGTGCATGGATCGTGCTATCTAATAGAACCAAGATGCAGTCTTCTAAAAAAAGGAAACCAATCTGGTGGTCCCCTGCTATTGACAAACTCTACAACAGAATGAAGAAACTGTTGCAAAAGAGAATGAAATCCCTAGAATGGAGGCGCTCCCTGGTCAGCCTGAACAAAAGCTGAGATCCCTCATAAAATTCTCCAAAGTGAACTATGAAAACAAGATTGCCACTGACTCTAAGGACAACCCAAAGCATTCTACAGCTATATCAAGAATCTCAATAGGAACACCCAGATCTGCTCTGAATTACAGCACAATGGCACAAATTTAATGGAACCAACTGATATTGCCACATACTGGCTTGTAGGTTCAGTGCCAACTTTACCCCCCTCACCTCCTAAAGGGCCCATATCCATACTGGATGAATGCAGTGCCCCTGCAATCACAACTGAACAGGTGAAAATTGTACTATCAAAAGCCAAGAACACGGCATCCATGTGACCGGACAATATCCCTGGATGCATTCTACATGAACTCCAGAATGAACCAGCCCCCCCACCTAAGCATCATGTTCAATCACAGCCTCTCAAAAGGCTTTGTACCCACTGAATGGCACATGGCAACAGTTGTACCACTCCACAAAGGGGCAGCCAAGACAGACCCCGGGAACTATCGACATAGTCTGATGAGCCTGGTCTGCAAGGTCATGGAATGTATTATCATGGAACTTACAAACAAGGATATTGATAACCTCCAAACTCTGGGCCCCACCCAGTTTGGATTTCTGAAGGGCATATCATGTCTCAAGAACTTGATTGACTTCATCACCAAAGCCGTGGACAAGGGTAAGGCAGTCCACACAGCCTGTCTTGACCTCGCCAAGGCTTTCGACACCACCTGCCATTCTGGTATCATAGATAAACTCACCAAGCTGGGTATGAATCCATATGTCATAAGATGGGCCACCAACTGGCTCACAGACAGAACCAACACTGTAAAAATTGTGAACTTCAAATCTGACTCCAAATCTTTAACAAGAGGAGTACCACAAGGTTCAGTCTTGGGTCCCCTCCTGTTTAGGATCTACTTCTCTGAAGTACAGGCCAACACAGAGGGCCTCTGGCTGACAAAGTTTGCAGATGACTGCAAATTGGGTGCCATAGTAGAGTCCCCAAATGACATAGACATCCTGCAAAAGGGCCTCACTGAGACTGATTCCTGGTGTGAGAGCCATGGCCTCAAGCTCAATGCCAAAAAATGCATTGTCATCCCCTTTGGTAAAAACCCTGTACCCATGGAATACCACATAGGCGGCAGCCTGCTTAATGCTGAAGGTGTGATAAGAGACTTCAGGACTCTAGTGGAAAGTAGCCTCTCCTTTGATAATCACATCACCACAGTAGTCAGGAAATCCTTCTACGTGGCACACCTCATCATGAAAGGGTTCTCATCCAGGAAAAAAGAAGTCATTGCCCCCCTCTACTTGGCTCTCATCAGACCCATTATAGAGTACAACGCCCCATTTGAAATGTACCTTACAAGACATCTGCAGCAACCTGGAAAGGCCACAGAAATACCTCACTAAGAGGATTATGGGACTCAAACAGTCGTCGTACACTGACCGCCTCAAAAAACTCCAGTTTTACTCCATAACATATCGCCTACTCTGAGGTGATCTCTGCCTAACATAGAAAGCTATGTCAAACCCTGAGCTGCTGGACATGCTACACCTAAAGAAATCCCAATCCCTTAGAGCCACACGTTCTAGAGACCTAAACCTCGTCACCACAATTAACAGAATATGCTGGAGGCAACTTTACTCATGCAAAATGTTAAAGCTATTGCTCTAAGCATAATAAAAGTAATCTCATAATGTCTGCATTACTTATTTAACTTTGCATAATATGCTGAGAATGTGAGGGACTGTAATGGAGAAATACCTTGCACACAAACCACTCCTGAACACCTGTGATAATGTGCGGCAATCACTTCCTAGTGCAGAAGAACTAGGATGATGCTGGATGCTGGGAGCTTCCATGAGGAAAAAAGATAGGATGTCACAAGCCAAAAAAAAAAAAAGCTGCTAGTGACAGCTTGTTGGGGGGTTATTGCTAGAACTATGACAAAGAAATGAAAGAGGGAGAGAGTAAGGTGACATGCCTGTCTGGTGTCATGCTTTGGATGAAGGCAGGAATTTATTCTTTTGATTGCTCCAGCCCCAGTAGTACAGCTGAGGGGGAGAGAGCTCATCACCCCAAAAATAATTTAATTGTGTATGAGACCAAAGCCACGTATGGATGCCTTTGGAATTCTGAGGTCTTACTTTGTCACAGCTAACATGTCTCTGAATCACAAATTACCTTATTGTGAGAGGAGGGGCATTTTATCATGAGCCTTATGCCTCACACTAGGCCCTTTAACTAAGTTGCCAGCATCTTTCTATTGAGGAAATGAGCCTTCAGGAGATAAGAGTCAACAAACATTTAATTTAGGGGGAAAGATATTAATCCTAAGGGAATTCTTAGCCTAACCTTATAAAGCAAGAAAAGCACTTACATAGCTAAGATTCACAGAGATAGTCAACAACACTAAGGGAAAGAGATTCACAGAGATAGTCAACAACACTAAGGGAAAGAGATTCACAGAGATAGTCAAAAACACTAAGGGAAAGATGGAAGAGGAGCAAAGAGGATATTTGTATACACAAGCAACTGCTTGACCATCTTCTCAAAAATAACTTACTCTCTAATACCCAACATGGTTTCAGACCTTCCCATAGCACCACCACTGCCCTCCTCTCCTTTACAGACAAAATCAACAAAAATCGTAACCATAACACCCTTTCCTCTGCACTTTTTCTAGACCTATCCAAGGCTTTTGACATGGTCAACCACCAGATACTCATACAAATTCTTCAGTCTTTGTCTCTGGAATCCCAACCTATTAACTGGTTTAAGTCCTACTTAAATAATAGACACCAAGTAGTAGTCTGGAACTCCACTCTATCTTCCCAACTACCTGTCAACATTGGTGTCCCCCAAGGGTCCATACTGGGTCCCTTCCTCTTTTCTTTATTTATCAATGACCTCCACCAAGTAGTTCCCCTAGCCACATGCATACAATACGCAGACGATTCTACATTAATTTGCTCAGCCACATCTGTATCACATCTTCACTCCCTCACACAACATGTATTTAATTCTGTAGAAGAATGGTTCTCTCAACACTGTCTACTACTTAACCCAAAAAAAACTAAACTGCTCCTCTTCACACCTTCCAGTAAATCTCCCCACATAGACTTTTCTATAACATCCAAAAATGGCACACCTATATCACAAGATCCTACAACCAAACTACTAGGCATTACCATTGACAATAACCTTAACTTTGACACCCATATAAACAACACAGTGAAAACGATTACCAAAAAATAGGCTCTCTCTACAGAATCAAACCTTTCCTCACTCCAGAATCTAGAAAAACTATAGCCCACTCGCACCTTATCACACCACTTCTCTATGCCTCTCCCATATTTACTAACTTATCAAAAAAGAATATTTTGAAATTAGAAAACTCCTACCACAACATAGCCAAATTTGCCACAGGCAACCCTTTTAGAACCCACCACTGTATTAATCTAAAACAACTAGGCTGGCTAGAACTTCAGCAGCAATTAAAAATTAATCAGCTAGGCATTGCCCATCAAATTCTTCATCAACCTGACAAAACACCTATACTATCTACTCTTATTTACCTCTATCATAACCTACAGTCCCTAAGATCTGCACACAAACTTCATGTAAATATTGACAAAGCAAACAACAAGGCTGGTGATTCCCTGTTCTCTAACACTGTTGGAAAAGACTGGAACAGACTTCCCTCTGAACTTTCTAGTATTCCCTCAAAATCTCTCTAAAAAGAAACTCAAGATCTACCTTGAAACACAATGGATGTGCCCCTGTACTAATCCTGACTAACCTTTATTTCTTGACCCCTGATGAAATTCCACATCCTTAGAACCCTAAATCCACTTCATTTTTGCATCCACTGATCTAGATATCCTTCCTACTATCTATCAAAAAAAAAAACCTGCCTCTTCTTACTTTCCTGAATCCTCATTCACTGTACATAATAGCATTATATGTAAGTCACATATAACAATAATTTGTTGTTTATTTTTCTAAGTACTGCATTTTAATATTTCATAACTATGTCTCCAGTCTTAATGTTTTTATATGAATATTACATATGTATTTCTTTATGTAATTGTATTTTATTTTAATTTTTTTTTTTATGTTGGAGATTATCTCCCCGGGCCTCTACTGAAAATGGACATATATCCAGCTAGACTAGCCCGGTCAACAAATGTAAAATAAAATTAAATAAATAAATAAATAAATTGTAGCGATTAATGGTGGTTAATCATCAACAATGCATATAGACTGCATAGAATAGCATCTGAATGAGCACCATAGATAGACGTTGCTAAGTCTTGCTATTGTTGCAATTTTGGAAATAGTGTATGGCGAACCATGATGAGGTTGTCGGCTTACCATAACCATCAGATTCAGATTGGTCTGTCAGTTGGAGAACTCACTAAGAAAAGACCTGTGTTGTACATAATGCTCTCAAAGTGGGTGTCAAATGAATATCATAAATTTAGTAATTTAAATCCATCTGAGTATATGTGGCTATCAAAAAATGGACTGCAATAAACACAGACTACCAAAACAAAGATACTTGATTTTTCATTCTTCCATTCAGACTATCAAGCCCTGCCCTCATTTCTGGTCTGTGGACCCATTTGTTCACCCCTGAAGGAGACTGGGTTTTTTATTTTTAGCCGTAGCCTTTCTCTGGACAATCCTAGTCATGCCCAAGGGTTAGAAAAAAAATTAAGATAGTTTAATCTTTTAATACAAATAAATCATATAAATTGTCCGTTACTGATTACATATAACAGTATCAATCACTAATATCTTGCATTTAAGCCTGGCTCTATATTAGTCTGGATTATTAAAACACTTCAAATATCTGAGCATTTTGGATTGCACTGAACTTTACAGGAGTTGTGGTACAAGCCAGCAAATGTTAATGCATAGCCTGCCAGCAAGAATAGGTCCATATTCCTTCTTTTTTATTATACATTCTGAATATTCTTGTCATTAACGATGCAAAGTTGGTAACCATTTGAAATGTCGGGAACCAGTAGAGTGCGTACTGAAATGTGGAGACTGACTAACCAGAAAAATAGGCTTGCATGTACTAAGCCTGAGATGTCATTTCTCGGAATATTCCCTTTTCTCCTAGCTATGAGAATCTCAGAGTTTGTATATATATGTTTGGGGGGGGGGGGCTTGCCCACCACATAAGGGGTGGAGGTGGGAAGTTTTAAGGAGAAGAGAAATTTTCAAGATTCACTCTTTTCCTGTCTTTTTGGTGTTATTTATTTATTTATTTTTTTTTGCATTTTTTTGGCACTTGGCAATTTGAGTGCTGACATTTCAATAGCCAGACTACAAATTATCATATTCTTAAAACTGAAAAAAAATGGGGCAAAAATGACAGATTATATAAAAACAACATATATTTTATTTAGCTAGTTTTCAGCACAGGATGGGCTGATAATGTTTATAGAGCATGCTTTCTATGAAGTCTTTGGTCTCTTTGGTTAAATTTTGTATTTCAGCATACTGAGAAATCAAGTGTGGTCACAAATGTTTATGCTCAATGATTAGTTTGTGACTGTAACATATTGAAATCCTGTGCAAATAAACACCTGCCATCTGGACTTTTGCTGCACTTTTTTTCAGTTTTAACTATTTTTGTGGCATTATATTATTATAATAATAATTATATTATTATTAGCTCTCATCCTGCTATAATCACATTGCCAGGTTCGTTACAGGCCTACCCTACAGAACACACCACTGTACTAACCTGAAAAAGCTTGGATGGATAGAATTCCCACACCTTCTTCACCAGTCCCAACTCATAGAGGCCTTCAAAATCCTTAAACAACCTGAGAATATCCCAGCACTAAAAAACTTAATGACTCCCTACTCCAATCTAAGCCGCCTTCGCTCAGCAAACAGACTCCTTGTCCAAACAACTAAATCTCTCAACCTAGGTGGTGACGCGCTATTTGCCAACACCACTGGTAAAATATGGAACTCTCTCCCAAATAACATCACGCTTGCAACTTCTCTAAGTCAATTCAAAAATAGTCTAAAACTCCACTTTAAGTCACACTGGCTATGTCCTTGCTCAAACCCAGACTAGCTCTGTGCCATTAACTAAAACATAAACAACTAGCTAAGATGATAAGTACTTTGTATACTGTGATAAAGAAATATGTATCCTGTCTAACTGTATGTCATTATACTGCCTACCGTCCTTGCTAATATGTTATTAATGTTACATTTGTAGTAATCTCAGAAATAGTAATGGCAGTCTTGTACTTGTATGTAAATAGCCTACGTTTTTCTTAAGTTCTTTCAGCTCATTTACTGTACCTAATTATCAATGTAACTCTGTTGGAGCTTTTCTCCCCGGGCCTCCGCTGAAAAAGGACATGTATCCAGTCGGACCATCCCGGTTAACAAATGTAAAATAAATAATAAATAAATAATAAATTATGGTGCTCATTGTCTTCTAAAGCCATTTCAGGTTCTTATTCATATTTGATTGTTTCATAAAACAATCCAGGTCAAATCCATTTTGCTTTTAGCAAAATACCACGATAATAGTCATGGACCACAAAACACAGAGCAGAAATCACAAGAATTTAATTCTAACTTAGCGCTTCAGCACTGAGCCTTCAACTAGTACAAATTCATCCACTACTTCATTCAGTATATATACACACACTCCATAAGATCAAATATATCAATTAAACAATCAAACAATTAATTAATTCATTAAATCACATATTATAATTCACTTCCTTATTTAACCCATTAGGTTCCAAAGTGCTATATTTTAAAATAAAGAGTTTCTTTCTTCAATAGTTTTTCTTTAATATGTGAACCTTCTCCCAATAATACTTTAATTTTTTCCAGAATGCACCCTTGTAAGCAATATGGTTCAGCATTGTGTGCAGTCATAAAATGTTGTCCCAAAGGGCTTTCTATTTTGTGATTTTTAATGTCCCTTATGTGTTCTTGTAAGTGTGTTTTAAATGTTCTCAGTCAGCAAAACTATGCAAATGCATTTAAAGACAAAACAAAAAAGCTGATCAGTATGTGCCATAACTATGTAACTTAAAATGTATATCTGAATGAATCGTTTAAAGGAGATTATCCCTGTACTGTATACTGTTGGCTGCGGTGGTGCAGCAATTAGCTTTGTTGCATCACAGAAAAAAGGTTCTCCAGTTCGATTCTCGGCTGGAGCACCTTCTGTGTGGAGTCTACATGTCATCCCTGTGGTCGAATAAGTTTAAAGACATGCAGTAGGTGCATTTGTGTGGGTGTGTCTTCTGTGAAGGTTGGGCAATGGGCTGGCATCTCAACACTGTAAGAATTCCACTGCCAATCAATCTGTAGACCAGTGATCCGCAGTGGTGACCCTTAACGGTAGAAGTCAAAAGACAGTTTACTACTGTATTGTAAACCTGTTTTCATTTCCCATGCTTTCTTATTTCAGACAAACAATAATATGCACAAGACCAATATAAAAATACAGACTGCCCCAGTCACACCCATTTTCTTTGCCTCTGTGGCAGCTGATGTCAGTGAAAGTATGGAAGGTCCAAGCCTTTGTATCATTACATGATTGGACTTGTGGAGATATTATATAGACTCTGCCATATGCTTGGTGAATGTTTTACTTTTTGTCACTCATTTTCTGATTTAACACTTCTTAGGATGTTTACTCAGTGGAGCCTAATAAATTTTCAGACTCTTTCATGGCATAATCTTGTTTTTTAATGTTCTGTTGAGGAAAGGCAGATTAATGGGGAAAGTTGTGCCAGGTATCAGGTGTCAAAATACACCAAAGTGGGAGCAAACCCATTCTGATCTCTGCAGTCTACACATTTTGTTTACATGTTTAATCTACTTTTTTGCACTTCACTTGCAGGAATGGCTCCTGCCTTTTAGGCCCAAGCTAAGGGTATGTCAGAGTGAAATCATCCAACCTGTCCTCCATCAGGTTTTGTGACTCCATTGTTTAATTGAAATCTGCTCTGTGTGAGGTGTAGGAAATGTGTCTGAATGTTTTAGTTACCTCACACAGAAGTGCTATCAATGACTCATTCACATAGGGATCCCTGTGGTAGTCTTGCTTGAATTATCTTGGATGGGTCGGGGGGTTTCATCTGTTCTGACAACTACCTATTTTAGTGGTGAATGCTATGTGAGAGTGAGTGAGGGTCTTGTGAACAACTGGTTCCCAGTTCATGCTTATTTTTTTTTACTTGCATTCACTGAGAGCTGCAATAGGCTGCACCTCCATGGTGACCCTGAACTAAATTAAAAAGGTAATCAATGAATGAATAAATGAATGTATTATTTTAGTTATGCACATTGAAATGCTGACACTGGAGCAGTGCACTGATGTTGGTATGGATCTTGCTACAGCACAGCAGACTATTAATTTAGCTGTTCACAGTGATTGGTTGACACTGCAGCAGTGCACTGATGGTTTTCTGTTTCTTGATACAGTACAACAGGCTCATCATCATCCTCTTCTTTCGGCTGTTCCCGTTAGGGGTTGCCACAGTGGATCATCTGTTTCCACGTCTTCCTGTCCTCTGCATCATGCTCTTTCACACCAACCACCTGCATGTCCTCTCTCACCACATCCATAAACCTTATCTTAGGCCTTCCTCTTTTCTTCTTACCTGGCAGCTCCATCCTTAACATCCTTTTCCCAATATACCCAGCATCCCTCCTCAGCACATGCCCAAACCAATGCAATCTCACCTCTCTTGCTTTGTCTCCAAACTGTCCAACCTGAGCTGACCCTCTAATATACTGATTCCTAATGCTGTCCATCCTAGTCACACCCAGTGCAAATCTTAACATCTTTAACTCTGCCACATCCAGCTCTGACTCCTGCCTTTTTGTCAATGCCAATGTCTCCAACCCATATAACATAGCTGGTCTCACTACCCAATTGTAGACCATCCCTTTCATTCTTACTGGTACCGTCTGTCACAAATCACTCCTGGCACTCTTCTCCACCCATTCCACCCTGCCTGTACTCTCTTCTTCATCTCTCTTCCACACTCACCATTACTCTGAACTGTTGATCCCAAGTACTTAAACTCATCCACCTTTACCAACTCTACTCCCTGCATCCTCACCATTCATCTACCCTCCCCCTCATTTACACACATATATTCTGTTTTAACCCTGCTGACCTTCATTCCTCTCCTCTCTAAAGCATATCTCCACCTCTCCAGGGTCTCCTCAACCTGGTCCATACTCTCACTACATATCATAATGCAATCTGCAAACATCATAGTCCACGGGACCTCCCGTCTGATCTCATCTGTCAACCTGTCCATCACCACTGCAAATAAGAAAGGGCTCAGAGCTGACCCTTGATGTAATCCCACCTCCACCTTAAACGTATCTGTCACTCCCACCGCAGTCCTCATCAATGTCACACTATCCTCGTACATATCCTGTACCACTCTTACATACTTATCTGCCACTCCTGACTTCCTCATACAATACCACAACTCCTCTCTAGTCGTATGCTTTCTCTAAGACCACAAAAACACAATGCAACTCCTTTTGACCTTCTCTGTATTTCTCCAACAACACTCTCAGAGCAAACATCGCATCTGTAGTGCTCTTTCCTGGCATGAAACCATATTGCTGATCACTAATCATCACCTCCCTTCTTAACCTAGCTTTCACTACTCTTTCCCATAACTTCAAGCTGTGACTGATCAATTTTATTCCTCTGTAGTTACTGCAGTTCTGCACATCACCCTTATTCTTAAAGATAGGTACCAAAACACTTTTTCTCCATTCCTCAGGCATCCTCTGACTTTCCAAAATTTCATTAAACAATCTGGTTAAAAATTCCACTGCCATTTCTCCTAAGCTCCTCCATGCTTCCATTGGGATGTCATCTGGGCCAACAGCCTTTCCATTCTTCATCCTCTTCATAGCTGTCCTTACTACCTCCTTGCTAATCTGTTTCACTTCCTGATTCACTATCCCCACATTATCCAACCTTCTCTCTCTCTCTCTCTCATTCTCTTCATTCATCAGCCCTTCAAAGTACTCTTTCCATCTTCTCCACACACACTCTCCTCACTTGTGAGTACATTTCCCTCACTATCCTTTATCACCCTTACCTGCTACACATCTTTCCCAGCTCTGTCCCTCTGTCTAGCCAATTGGTACAGGTCCTTTTCTCCCTCTTTAGTGTCCAATCTCTCATACAACTCTCCAGGCTATTAGTTTAAATGTGCACAGTGATAGGCTGACATTGTGGCAGTTCACTGATGGCTTCCATGCCTCGTGCTATAGTAGAGCAGACTATTAGTTTAGCAGTACACAGTGAGAGGTTTTCACTGCAGCAGTGCACCGATGGTTTCCTTGTTTCTTGAGTACAACAAGCTATTAGTTTAAATGTGCACAGTGATAGGATGACACTGTAGCAGTTCAATGATGATTTCCATGCATTTTGCTACAGTAGAGCAGACTATTAGTTTGGCTGTACACAGTGACAGGTTGACACTGTAGCAGTTCAATGATGGTTTCCATGCATTTTGCTACAGTAGATCAGACTTTTAGTGTGGCTGTACACAGTGACAGGTTGGCACTGCAGTAGTTCAATGATGGTTTCCATGCATTTTGCTACAGTACAATAAACAATTAGTTTAGCTGTGTAAAGTGATAAGTTGGCATCATATTTTATAATAAATGCAAGACTCTTTCACAGATGACACAGAAGTATAAGGCAGCAGTATCCCAGCAACCATTGTAAGATATACAGCCACAGATAGTCTAGAGTAACAACAACAGTTCAGGCATCAATTGGACAAGCTAAAAGGGAGTTGTCAGGAGAATACAAGAAGTGGACAAAGATTTATTTAGATACACAGCAGAAAGCAAAAAAACTGAAAGAATGATGTGGCCATATTCAGCAAAGATGGAACCAAAACCACAGAAGACTGGGAAGAAGCAGAATCACCATATTAACACTTGGCTTCATCCATGTTGCATTAATTATGTTTCATTTGTTATTTTAAAGGTAGCCCTGGGATTCAGAAACACTGAATCTCTGATGTGACCAAGCTAGCAGTACTTGCATTGTGCCTTGATACTTATTACCCATGCATGCAGCCAGGCCATTCTGCATGCTGAGTAGATCTTGGACACAGCTACAGTACAGACCTATGACCAGATCATGTTACTCTACCTTGCAACTAGATTAAAGTATGAACAGCCGAGTTAAACAATGAACATGCACAAGTACCTCAGGTAGTCATTGTGAGTCCATGCACACATTAGGGAAAACTATGCTGACATTTTATTGATGCAATTTACAGCAATATATATATAAACAGAAAAATGTTCTTTGAATGGCAAAATGTCAGCGATGACTAAGGGTGGAGAGTAGGGGTTTTACTATAGAACCAGAAACCACAGAGATGAACAGAACAAAACAAATGGAGTTTCCACCTCAGCAGGGCTGCAAAACACAATGAAGAAGGGGGCATGACAATACTTGAATGTAGAATTACCTTAAACTTAGATCGGAGAGGTGGGATATAGTACAATAATATGATTTACTGACGTACAGTCTTGGCACATCAGAATATTATTAGTGCACTTGTACAATAATTTAATGTCATTAAAAAAAGATAAATGTGAAACCCTGAGAGGAGATGACCTATCAGCTCACTGCACTGGTATTATACCCTCAGTTCATTAACAAGGTGAGCCACAGAAGCATTAATACTGAAGTTGTCATGAAACACACATATCAGGGGAATGCAACTCGTTGGTAGACTGATAGCAAGAAAAGAGAGAGAATCCTGAAGGAATTTGACCCTGTGCCTTTCTAAGTGATATTCTCCCTAGCAGTGCATTAGGAAGGGGAGACACAGAAGCACTCAGACTGAAAGTGTCATAAAATCTACATTTCAGCAGAAATGGTTTAAAATTAAACAATAGATACATTTTGCACACCTGCTTTTCAGTATATAAAAGCTGATACGTTTAACATTGTTAAAATATTTCTGATTTTTTGTTACTGAGGATCACTTGTCTGTGACGAATATAGGCTTGTTGCTTTAGAACACTACCTGGGTTTCCTGATTTTTGGGTATTATTGTGACTGAGCTCTTCAACAAAGTTTGAAGACCACTAGTTTCTTTGTTTTTTTTTTTATTATTTTTTCCCTCAAGACTTGTGGTGGTAAGGTTGGAACTAGACAGATTCTTATGTTTGGTCATTTTTTACATTTCAGCAGAATGTCACACATTTGCAGACTGATAGCAAGAGAAGAAATACAGGCCTCAAGAGATCTGAGCCCATGCATCTCTTAATGATACTCTTTCTACCAGTGTATAAGTAAGGGGAGCTACAGAAGCATGAGGATGGAAAGTGTCATAGAACACACATTTAAGGAAAATGTAACATATTTGCAGATTGACATAAGGGCCTCAACGGTTTTGAACCCATGCCTTTCTTAGTGATATTCTCTCTATCAATACATCAGCCACAGAAGCAATCAGACTAAGGTGTCATAAAGCAGACACTTCAGACGAAAATAACACATTTGCACACTGCAAACTGAGCACTGTAAAACAACATACAACCTCTAGCTGATTAGAACCTTCCACTAATACATTACTACTACTGTATAAATCACTGCATGTGTACTCAGAGCCATGGAAGCAGTTAGATTAAGGTCATTAGCTTTACTGTATTTTAGGTTTACATTGTGGCAGACAATGGCAGTCAGCTCATTTGCATAACCAATAGCACTATCTGTACTGCATGGCATGGATTGGACTTCCTTTTTGCCATAAGATATGAGTGCTATTTCTCATTTGCTATACATGGGCATCAACATTGCTCTCTGCAGCTCATCATACAATGTATGAACGCAAAACATTATTTTATTAGAGAAGCCTTTTTGGGCGTGTTTGATGTGTTTATCTATTTTTACTAGATTAAGGTTTGGAAATGGATGTATAGGACAGATGAAAATAAGCGTGCATAGGACAGAAAAGAACATAACAAATAAGGAATGAGCACAGTGGAGGTGGAATAAGATCATACTTCTGACTTTAATCCATAATGATTTGTCAGGAAATTAAACATGTTACAATGAACATACCAAACAATAGGATTTAACCTTGTATACACTATTTAAATATCCAGAAAGTTGAGAGAAAGAGATGAGAGTCTTTTTTTGTGGGGTAGGTGCCTTTTTAGTTGTTAGAGAATGGAAAGTTGGGAAAGGAAGTTAGGAAGTAAGATGTAGGAAAGGTTGGGGGGGGGTTAGGTAGCAGTGAAAGACAGACATAACTAGCAGGGTGTGGGGTACACAGTGGAGTAGGGGGAACGCAATGGCGAAGGACACATCAGACAAACAGAGGGAAGACAATGGTGAAGGGAGGATTTTACAACATACAGGAGGGGGCATGGACACAAAAGGGTAGGCAACACCAGGCTGGGCATTTGTAAATGCAATTACTGCCAGCATAGAGCCAGTGGGATTACTTGTCACCCTGGGAGCCATCACCACTGGGTCTTACCACAGAAGGTGGTGTCATCACTGGGCAGGGATATGTGTCAATGAGTCAGCACAGCATGGTGTCCATGCAGCTCATGCGAGCATCCAACCTTTGTCAATTATCTCCCCCACCAAGTCTGCCAACTCCTGATGGGTGACAAAAGTATTGTCTCCTCTTGCACTGCCATCCTCTGGTGCAGGGCTACCTGGAGCAGGTGGTGTAGGTAGGCAGAAGGTGTGATGCAACTGTGTCAGGCTGGGATCCATATGTACTGGGTGTCTCTGGTGGTGGTGGTGATTGTGACATTGTTGCTGCCACCTGTAGGGGGATGACTGGCCTTGCCAGTGGGATGGATGCAGATTGCCTCCTTACTGCATGTAACAGTAAAAGAAATAGAGAGAGAAACAAAAAAATAGATAAACCAAATAAACTTATTTAAGAGAAAGGTCAGTAACAAACCAGGAAGAGAAATGCAAACACAATGAAAACTGAATTCTTAACTATGTTAATATTGCAGTTCATAGGTTCATAGGTTCATAGGTTCATACTAGGCTATCTGCCCAAGGGCATTTATAAGCCTAGCCCATAGTTATGTGGCTTTCGCCACCCCTTTAGTTTGAAGAAAACTATGCCTATTATTTTGCTGTGCCTCTGTCAAGCAGTGACACTGAAGTAATCCCTGGGGTATATCTGCGATCTCCCATCCATTGGTCATTATTCCTCTTGAACAAGGCCAGCGAGGTGCTCTGCCTCACATGTACCGGGATTTTGTTCCACAGCATAGGGAGTCTCTGGATGATGAATCTGTCCCTCCAGCACGTTCTATTAATAACCGTGTCAAGGTTTAAGTCTCCCGCCCTTGTGGTTCTGAGGGATCTAGATTTTTTGAGGTGAAGCATATTCATCAAATCTGGGTTTGACATGGCCTTATATGTCAGGCACAGGTCACCTCTGAGCAAGCGGTATGTGACTGAATAGAGCTGGAGTTCTTTCAGTCGGGCAGCATAAGACATATTTTTGAGACCCTTTATCCTTTTGGTGAGGAACTTTTGGGGCCTTTCCAGCTGCTGCAGGTGCCGGGTCAGATACATTCCGAATGGGGCATTGTACTCAATCATAGGTCTAATGAGTGATGAGTACAGGGGACGATGACCTCCCTAGATCTAGATGTGAATCCCTTCATGATCAGGTGGGCAATGTAGAAGGTTTTCCTAACTACTTTGGCAACATGAGTGTCAAACGAAAGGTTACTGTCAACCTGGGTCCCCAGATCCCTGATGACTTCTTCTGTGCTCAGTGGATTGCCACCTATATGGTAGCTAGGGGTAACCTTGTTTTTCCCGAAGGGTATGACTATGCATTTCTTGGCGTTTAACTTTAGGCCATGGCTCTGGCACCAGTTATCCGTTTCTGTGAGGCCCTTCTGAAGGATATCTGTGTCAGATGTGTTTTCGACTATGGCACCCAGTTTGCAGTCATCTGCAAACTTTGTCAGCCATAACCCTCTTGTGTTTGCTTGTACTTCAGAAAAGTAGATGCCGAACAAGAGTGGTCCCAGGACTGAGCCCTGTGGGACACCACTTGTGACAGGCTTTGAGTCTGACATGGCACCAGCAACTCTGACCCTGTGGGTTCTGTCACTTAGCCAGTTTGCAACCCATCTTGTGATGTATGGGTTTACATTCAAGCTGATGAGTTTTTCGATGATACCTGAGTGGGGTATTGTGTCGAAAGCCTTTGCCAGGTCGAGGTAGGCTGTATGGACTGCCTTGCCCTCATCAATGGCCTTGGTGACTGTTTCGAAGAAGTCAACCAAGTTTAAAAGGCATGATCTGCCTTTGACAAAGCCAAACTGGGTTGGATCCAAAGTCTGCAAGTTCCCTATGTCTTTATTTATGAGTTCCATTATGATCCTCTCCATGGCTTTGCAGATAAGGCTTGTCAAGCTAATGGGACGGTAATTTCCAGGGTCGGTGGAGGCACCGCCCTTGTGAAGTGGGACCACAGTCGCCGTGCGCCACTCCTTGGGTATGTATCCTGAGGTGAGGCTAAGATTAAACAGCTGTCCTAACTGCGGGTTTAATTCCTCATTGAGTTCGTGGAGCACACAGCCGGGGACACCATCCGGTCCCATGGATGCTGTGTTTTTTGCCTTGGAGAGAGCAGTTCTCACTTGGGCGTTGGAGATGTTTGGGGGGCTACAATCCTCTGGTATAGATATCTCTCCTTTTAGGGGGGAGGGGAGAAGTTTGCACTGAACCTGTCAGCCAGTATGTTGGCAATGTGTGTAGGTTCAGTAATCTTCACATCATTTTGAACTAATTCTGAGCATATCTGGGAGTTTCCTCCTAGGTTTCTAACATAGCTAAAGAAGGCCTTATGATTGTCTTTTGAGTCCTTGGCGATTTTTCTCTCAAAATTTGCCTTGGATGATTTTATGAGAGCTCTTAGTTTTTTTTACTTATAATGATCAAAGGTGTCTTACCTTTCAAGGATTTTGCTCTATCTTGTAGTAGCTTCCTCCTTTTGTTGTAGAGCTTGTTTATGGCTGGGGTCCACCAGACTGGATGCTTGCCTTTGGTACAAAGAGTCTTAGTTTTGTTTGGGATTGCCCGATCCATGCAGTCCTGTAGGTGCTGGTAGAAGGCATTTGTAAGTGATTCAGCGGTTTGAGTAATGTTTACCACTGGCTCAGGGGCCTTAAAGGAGACCACACTAGTTTTTAGAAGTGTGAAGTCGGCTTTTGAGAAGTTTTTCACTGTGGTCTTTTTTATTTCAGGTGGGGGCGGGATGAGGACCTCCAGTGAGATTAGTTTATGATCTGATCTCACCAGTGAGAGGTATACTTCCGGTGTTGAACATTGTGATCCCATGTTCGTGATGATGAGATCAAGTATGTTTTCTCCTCTTGTGGGGATGGTGACTAGTTGTTCCATGGCATTTGAGTTTATGAACTCCAGGAACCTTTGGGCTAGAGTGTTTGGGCTTGAGTAGTGTTCCCAGTCTATATTAGGGTAGTTGAAATCACCTAGTATGATGGTGTTTGGAGATACATTTATCCCCTCCAGTGTTTTCAGGAAGGCCATGTGAGGTTCCTGAGTTTGAGAGGGTGGCCTGTAACATGCTACAAATTGCAGAGCAGTCTTGCCTATGGTTAATTGCACCTGGATGGTCTCCAATGCATCGTGCGTTGCCACCAACCTTGAGGTGTGTGTGTCCTTTATGAATATGGACACCCCCCCTCCTTTCTTGGTGTTGTCCGGATTTTGGGGCCGGAACGCATGATATGAGGTGAAACCTGATAGTGCTGGGGTGCTCTCAGGAGCCTTGAACCAGGTTTCTGTCACAGCACAGACATCGATGTTCTCCATACTGAGAAGGGCCTCGAGTGCGTGCATCTTGAGATTGAGACTTCTGGCATTGAGCAGCATTACCCTTAGTTTTTTTAGTTTAAGTTAAGCATAACCTCTATAACCCTATAATTTGGTCTGGCTATCTGATGATAAAAAAGAGGTATCTGGGAGTTACTCTTGTTTAAGTTAAGCATAACATGCTTTTAATAGAAGCACTTAAACAGGAATATTATCAAACTGTTTGTCTAAATGTGACATATGGAAAGATGGGTCCAAGCCAAAAGTCATTGACTGCTCAATCAGCAGCAGAAAGAAGGTGGGAGATGCAGTAGCAAAGCCTAGGTTGTGAAGATACCTTAGCTGAGATGACATCAGTGGGAATAAAGATGTTAAGTGATGGGTCAAGAGTAACTCCCAGATACCTCTTTTTTAAAATGTTTGGGATAACAGTACCTTTTAAGTCCTAAATGATAATAGCTGGATTGGATGGAGATTTCTGGAGACAGAACAGAACATTAGTTATTTTATGTTGAGAGATTTGTTATCTTGTAGCCATGTGCATAAGTTTTTAAATCTTACCTGTAGCATAGCTTGAAGAGTAGGGAGACATTTGCTGGAATCTGTCAAAAGTACATCATCTGCATACATTATAATCTGTTAAGTCAATAGTAAGTTACTCCATTTACTTTCCTTGTTCTTTGATTTCCTGTAGCTTTTTGTAAAACTCCATTACATTTGCCCTGCTTCTGTAAATATTGCACCTTCTTATGCTACTTGGAAACAGAAAATATACAAGTCTAACTACTGATAAAGCAAAAATTCTGCTCCTAATGTCTGGGGAGTAGTTTATTTTTTCTGTCTGTATACAAGACACATTGCTAAATGGTTGCCCGTGTCACATATTACTCAACCATGTAGTATATAAATCAGTCACAGATTACTTAAATTCTTAGACATTAACAAAATTACTGTAATTGGCAGATAGCAATATTATTTTTGCAACTATACTAATGACAATACATGAAAAGACTACCACAGGATGGCAACAGTGAAAGTGAATATTTTGTAAGTCTGCATATTTTCAATATTCACTTTTCTTCCATGCAGGACCAGCACTCCCACCCTTCTTTTCATATCTTAATGACATTGTTTTGAGTCATACAGAGCCTTATCTCATCTGCCATGAAAATGGAAGAACTTGATATGGTTACTTTCAAGATTTTGACAGCTAGAGGTTAGGTTTACTTTTGTAATGAATTTACAAGAAATGTATTAAAGCTACGGTTATTAATCCAGTCAAGGTGTGCAGGGCCCCTACTTCTGATGAACTGATGACACATGCTCCAAATATTCCATGAAATGCTCTTCAGATTATTAGGAAAACAATTACTGAGAAATTTGCTAGACAGTGATGGTGGACAGAAATATTTATTTGCATGAAATATTAAATGTAGTGCTTCAAGTTTAAACTGAGTCAGATAAGCTGCCTTTTTTGTCTGACTGATTTATGAATATTTTTACAGGTGAATGTAAGTAACAGACTTGCAGAGCTATAGTAAACAATATGCTTTGCTTATAGTTTAGCAGTTGGTGTCATTTCACTCTTCTGAAAAAATGGAGGAAGTGCAATTTATATGTTTTGCGTTGCTTGAGGTGTGTGTATTTTCACCTTAGATGTTTACTGGTTTAAGATGTACAGCTGAATATATTTCTTTCAGAATTGTAGCCAGTTAGTGTTGCATAATGGTGAGCCTTATCATTTGCCTCGGTTTTTACTGTTGATTTGTTTTTGTAAGGATTTGTTTTCCTTATGGTCGCTTCCTACATGCTTTGCTTGCTATAGCCACAATCACTTGTGTTCTGATTTTCAGCTTGGCTGCAGGTCATGTCCATCCTCAATAACCTATGAACCTGGCCACTGGGCTATAAAGAGTGAAAGAAATCAAGGGCAAGAAAGACCCTATCAACCTAGCTGAAAGGCTTGTGAGCACATCCCTGCTGCAATGTCATTTTGTGAGATTACTTGAGAATGTTAAGCAGTTACAGTACAGTCTGCTGAATCCCAAATGATTAAAGAACCATGTGATCAAAATATTTTAAGAAAATAATTTAGCAACCCTGGGTGAAATGGGGATAAGCTCTCAACCCCCCCCCCCCATATTGCAGGGGGCTTCATCATTTCTGCTTCCCTTCAATCAGAGAGGATGATCTGTGAGGCTCCTGGTATCTATCAGACGTGGCACAGGCAATGGGCTTCCTAACGCCTACTCCAGGATAGGAGAGCTGGCCATCAGATGCTTTCTTCTATTCCCCTCTTGGACAGCCCTACCAGTGGTTTGAGACCATTCCCAAACTCAGGTCTCAGGTGATTCAGACATCCTACCTCTGTTCAAGAAGGCTGATGCTGAAATGGCTATATTGATAAAAACAAGTCCATTAATTCTGAGATTACCATAGGAAGGAGAATTTTTCTTTTCTCTAAGTTGTGGCAATCTTGTAGGTGATTATAATTAGTAGGAGGCACCATCCCAAAAGATAAAATTGACCTGTGCTTGTGAACTATTATTCAAAGAATCACATTGGACAAACTGTCTAACACCTGTTAGTATATAGTGTATGTTGATAAAGTGCACTGTTCTTTTTCAAAGAAAGCAGCTAATATTGCATTCTACCACATCATCAGATAGCCAGACCTAATTATAGGGTTATAGAGGTTATTACTAGGCTTGTTGTCCAGGTGACTACTGAGGAGCAGAGCCCAATTTCTCCAAAACCCTGTCTGGTTAACTGACTTGCTTATAGTCATGTAATAGCCAAATGGGGGCTGAGGGGGGGGGGGGGTGAATCAAACACTAGATTATAAGAAGATGCTTTTTAACAGATCATAGCATTAATCCTCTGTACAAACTGACAAAGATCATTTATATTTATATGTAATATGTGTAATATACTAGCAAAAACTTAATAAACCATTATGTTAAAAAATAAACCATCGTCCACAAGCATTTCTTTATTTATTTATTGACATTTGATTACCAGGAAAGTGGGAATGGGTAGAAGTCCATTTTCAGTGGAGGCCCAGGGAAAAAAGCTCCAACATTATTACAGAACATTTTAAGAACAACAATTTTACAAGCTTCAAAAATAAAACAAAAATATCTACAGTTTAAATAATTATAACAAATTACACAATATAAAAACATCGGTTAAGAATTGATACAAATTATATGACAATTGTTTAATATTTAGAGAAATTTTAGACAGTTTGTAAAGAAATTAAAGGTAAATTAGTCTACTACAAACAAGAATTGCAATATGAAATGAGGGAAAAACAGGCTTATAGTATATTTAGGGAGAAAGTCAGGGAAGAGAATTTGATAGCAGTAAGTAAGTGAAGAAGGGAGAGTAAGGAGGTTTAAGGAGTGAAAAGGTACTTGTTCACATTTAGGGATATAGTTTATCCTGGTTTTGAGCAAGAACAGAGACAGATTTTAGCTAGGTAGTCTTTCAGAGTAGTTTGAAAGATGTGATGGAGGGTATAGACCTGAGGGATACAGTTAAGGAGTTCCAGGCCTTAGCAACCTTGTAAGAGTACAGACAATGCCCAGCGGATTTGCTAGGTTTGTAGACATACAGGAGTTTTTGGTCACTGGATCACAATGACTGACTGGGAACATAGTTGTACAGAATGGTTTTTAGTGCTGGACAGGAAGATGGATGCTGGATAATTTTATAGGTAGTAAGAAATGGTGTATATGTTAGTTGATGAGGTTCTAACCAATTTAAGCTTTTTAGTGCTCTACAGTAGTAGGTTCTGAGAGGGGTATTTGCTGCAAATTTGACAACTTTGTTATAGCATTGTTCAAGTTTTAATTTTTGTGAGGTCAGTAAGAATGGGAGAACCATAAAGAAGAGCGGGGAGGAGATAAGTAGTGGCAAGTGTAGTTTTAGTTGCATGCACGAGAAAGATTTTGGCTCGATAAAGTATCCCTAGTTTCTGATGAGTTTTTCTTATGCAATTTTGTATATGCAGGTCGAATGTAAGATTATCATCCACTATAAACCCTAATATTTTGCTATGAGAAGTGACTTCAATGGTTGTATTATCAAGAGATGGTACTTTAAATGCAAATTTAGTTTTTTCATGGGAGATGGATTTAGGGGGAAAAGTAGTAGTTTGTCTTTTTTTTTTGGGTTGAACATGAGTTGTGAGTTATGAAGCCATGTTTCAGTGGTGGATAAAGTTTTCTGAGTGATTTTTTGGAGGTGGGCCATGTTGTTAGATGTGCAAATGAGAGTGGAATTATCTGTGTATTGCATTAGAGTGGCCTGTTATGTAGATGTATAGAGGGTGTTAGTGAATATATTTTTCAAGTATTTTGTTAAGGTGAGATAAGATTTCTATATGTCTAAAGTTATTAATGTCTGTTGAATTTCCTCCTTCATGTGGAGGGATAATGTGTGACTTTTTCCAGAGAGAAGGAATGTAGGTTTCCTGGATTAACTTATTTATAAGGACTGAGACAGGATAGGCAATGCTGTTGCCTAGTTATGATATTACAAAAACATGTGTCTGGAGTGTTTCTCCCTGGGCCTCCACTGAAAATTGGCTTTGTTCCAAGTCAGACTTTCCAGGTAAACAAATGTTAAATAAAATAAATAAAATAAATATTGGCTGCTATTTTTTTAGGTACTCACTTAGAAGGCCATCAACTGAAGAAGAGCACAGTTTAAGTTTGTTTAAGAGTAGTTTTATATAGGATGTGGGCACAGGTTTGAAGGTGAAAGTGGATGTGGTGATATGTGGCTGTTGGGTAGGGTTGGGATTAGCTGTTGAGGAATCATTGGTAAAAGATGCTATACTATCTATAAAATAAGAGGTGAACTGTATTGTAGTTTCAAGTCATGAGTTATTGGGATAGGGTTTGAGTTGAATTTTTGGCTAACGTGTAAGATTTCTTTAATGGATCTCCAAAATGTTTAGGGTTGTGTTTAGTATTATTCTGAAACGTATTATAGTATATTTTTGTCTTCATTTATTTACTCTTTAGTATGCTTGCAAAGCATTCTGAAGTTTTCAGGATATTAAGGTATTTTATATGTTTGCCATTCTATCCTGCATTAACATTCTATGGCTTTTGTATAGCCAAACTGCATTATTTGTTTTCAGTCTCTTCCTTCTAGGAGTTGCAAGGCTATTTAGGATATTTAGAAAACTTGTACTGAATTCATTTACAGCATCGTCTAAGGGGATAATTTTTAGGAAGCTCCATTTAATAGATGATTTTGTAGTAATGAACATTTCTGGACAAAGTTGTAAAGGTTGCATATTGTTTTACAAATATGCTGTTTAACTGGATGTGTGAGATGTTTTATTGTATAGATTGGGAGATGATCACTATGAGAGTCTGACATTGTACTTTTGGTGGAGTGTTCACTGGGGTCTGATACTAGGATCCAGTCTAAT
Source organism: Protopterus annectens (assembly GCF_019279795.1). Taxonomy (NCBI): domain Eukaryota; kingdom Metazoa; phylum Chordata; order Ceratodontiformes; family Protopteridae; genus Protopterus; species Protopterus annectens. The sequence goes on along the minus strand of NC_056743.1, from coordinate 1,045,552,219 downwards.
AGGAATTTGATGTCTTGCTATAATGTGTGGATATATCAATTAGTTGTGTGAAACCATATAAGGTCATACTAAATGTAGGGCAATTACAGTTTGTCTAACCAAATGACATTCATATCAGCTAGTAGTATTTTTTTTCTTGTGGAAATGTTATGGATATCCAGTGTAGAATATCTCCCAGTACAGCTATATTGTCATCAGGAGGGATGTAAAGGACAGTAGTACATATTTGTTTACAATTGCTTATTTTGAGGAAAGCAATATGTTGTACGGAAATTAATTTTGATATTGGTTTGCTGTAAGGTGAAATATCATAGGTGTTGGGAAATACTAAAGCAATATCACCATCCTTCTTCTTTTTATATTCATTACAGATGATATTATAGCCAGGAGGTATAACTTTAGAGTTGTTTATGTTGGGTTAAAGCCAAGAGCCAATTACAATGAGAATGTCAGGCTTATGTTGGGTAATCCAGGCATGCAGTTCATCAGTTTTATTTCTTATGCTTCCAACATTTATTGCAGCAAAAATTAGATTACCAGGATTGGAGACTGGCCATATTTTGGTTATAGAAGTATGTGAAAGAAAATTATCTTTATGTTCATTGTATTAGGTGGGGCCAGGAAAAGGATGTAGATCTCTTCCTTGAAGGATTTTGCTATATTGGGGAATTATACATACATGTTTTTTGGGGGGAGAATTTTTGTACTTTATTCTGTTTTGGTTTGAATTGCAGTGCATTTAATCAGCCTATATTTGTAATAAAGGTATGAGGCAATATTAAATAGGTTTGGTGCAATTTGTGGAGAATGTAAAGAGGAAATATGGATGGGTGGTTGAGACAGGGTTGGAGAGATGTTGAGAAATATTATTGAGGCATAGAAGGATGAAAGCTGGCACATTAAGAGGAGAAGCATAGAGGATAATCTGAACAGTAGCATAATTAAGTAAAGAAATTTGCATTTTATAGATGTCAGGTAGTGGGGAAGTAGCAATGAAGGAGAAATGTTGCAGGATAGTTGAAGAATCAGTGATGGTGGATTCTGAAAGCTGATATGAGATAAGTAAGGAAAGAAGTATTTTCTATAAAATAAAGGAGTTTTCCTGGTAGCTTCTCTGGAATGTAAGGAACAGAGGGGCATTAAAGACTAGAGTATAATGATGTAGCCAAAATAAGAAGAAATGATGGTCTACTTGGGAAAAGTAAATATATACAATTTGGAATAAATAGGTACTATTAGTGAGGTTTACAATTATGAATGGATATAGTACAAAGCAGTATGGGAGGGATAAAGATGGTTTGGAGGGGTGATAAAAATTAAATGGAGACAGGGAAGTAGAAAACAATAAACAAAAGCATATGTTTAGATCTAGTAAAGTCATTTGGGGAGGGTTTTGGAATAAAAGTCACAAGTGAAATATTTTTGTAAGAAGTATATTAGAGTAAGATGGGGTGTGTGGGAAATGGGGGTAGGGTAGGGGACCATAGCGGGCTTCTCACCCTCAAGTCAAATTATAACTGAGAGCAATCAGTTTATAGCCATAACAAAGCAGTTAGCAAAGAGATGCGATGCAAAACAAGTTGTCTGTCATTTAAAGTTGAATAATAAAGCTCTTAATCAAAATAAATATAATAAAGCAGTTAATAAATACATATGCAAAAGTACAAAAATTAGACAAAGAAATTAAATGAAACATTTAAAAAGTTCCTAGAATAACATAATTTGTATTGCACATTTTCTGAAGGAAATAAAGTTTGAAAAACACAAATGTATGTCATTATTTTTAATGAGTTTGTTCCTCACTAATTTGCCAGAAAACCACAAATTTTATGAGGTGAAAATCTGGACATTCAGCAAAAATCTGGACAATTGAGAAATATGGTCAGGAGCTAGGGCTAAGTATTTAGCACATGTTGCTTAATTGTCTGAAAGTCCATTTGTTGCCAATGTGAACTAAGGAGAAAAATCAATCAAAATGGGGCATCACAGTATTCTGTACTCAATAGGCTTCTTGAGGTCTCCATTAGCATATCTTGAAATAATCACCATTGCTGCAAATTTGCAGAGTAACAAATTGTGCTTTCCCAAGTATTATACTGTATGTCTGTACCAGACATTGGTATAGGGCTTTAGAAACCTTTCTTCTTCCTTTGTTGTTTAATCATCTGAAAAGTATTATAAAATAGGATAGGTATATGTAATACAGTATACAAATAGTCATTGGATTTGATATTTGGGATTATTACTGGGATTTTATAAAATGTGTAATTATACATGTGTTATAATTAAAATAAAGCTAATTTTAGCTCAAATACTTCTGTTGTTGATGACAAGCATGTGAATCTGATATATGCCAATCATGGTTTGTTTAGCTCATAACAAACAAGTTGCGTGTGTGTGTGTGTGTGTGTGTGTATGTAAGTTCATAGGTTAGTACCAGGCTAGCTGTACTTATGGGCCATTTTAAGCCAAACCAAATTTCCCATTCCAAAGGTAAGAATTGAACCTTGTACTCTACGAGGATGAATTAAACCCAGTATGACTCATACTATCAGAAGCAACTTAATCAAATGAACTATTTTTTTTCTGTTTTTCCAATTTTTTTTAATTTCTTCTGTTGATTACTTGCTTATTGTTGCACTTATCTTTTTATATTTATTATGCTTGTGGACATTCATTAACTGAAATAAAACACTCAGAGGTATAGCCTATACTGTCTAGTAGAGCACACTCCTGTAGATAAGTAGTAAACACACTGAGTGTAAGTGTCTAGGGTCTTATTATGCCAATGTGGAATGCTAATAGCAGAAAATAAATCACACATTGCTGTGTAGCTGATCCAGAATTCACTGAACTAGCACTGTGTTACAAGGAGCTGTCATTATGGTATAAACTTCAGGTTCTCTTGACAGGTAAATTGCTAAAGCTATGTTGTGTTGCGTTCAGTTATGTATCACATGACTGTTAAACAATTAACAATGAGAATGTATGAACTTTCAAAAAAACTTCTTGTTTTGACATGCGTTTGAGCCTCTTGGTCTCTTATAATTTTGTGAAAAGATGTTGTCAAGGAATTTTTAACACTCCTGTTCAAATTATTTTTTTAATTTGTTTGGGGGAGGGCACACAATGAGGGTCTTATCCTGGACTCCAAATGGCCTAGCTACTCCTCTGTGTCTATGTGTCTGCGAGTTAGTGTGTGTGCGTGTGTGTGTGTGTGTGTGTGTGTGTGTGTGTGTGTGTGTGTGTGTGTGTGAGGGCTTCCACACCTCTCAACTACCCCAGACAAAGTAAAAAACCTGTATGCTATGCCAAAGTCCCGGTAAGCTTCAAAGCACAAACAACTCAAAATGAAAAGCAACAGGACACTGCTATGTTGATAAAATGTAGATAAAATTTAATCCAACATAGACAGATAAAACACCAGGTAAGCGCTTTCGGGTTACACCCTTCATCAGACAAAGATACATTCTTCAAACAACATTTTTAAAAGATGAAACAACCAATAGCATCTAGTGAAAAACCCGCCTATTTTGGAGGGTGGGTTTAACTGGAATGACATCATTTAATCCTGGTATCCTATGTGCCATAAACTCTATGATCCACCTTGATTCAGCCAAAGCTGTCTGATGTTTTACATCACCCCCCCTATTGTTTGGTTTGATGTTAACAATGGCCCTAAATTTAAAGCTATGTGTTGGATTACCACTAATATGCCTATATAAGGCATTACTTGGGTCACTATCTTTGTCTGATGAAGGGTGTAACCCGAAAGCGCTTACCTGGTGTTTTATCTGTCTATGTTGGATTAAATTTTATCTACATTTTATCAACACAGCAGTGTCCTGTTGCTTTTCATTTGGAGAGAACTACCCCAGACAAATGAGCACAGGCTGTAATATGGGGGCACAGTAGACACCAGGGACACATTGTAAATATCATTTTAGAGTACTATAAATGTTAGCAGAACAACAGATTTTGCAATAAGAAGCTGCAAAAGAAGAAAAAGAAGCATGACACCGTAATGTCTGGCATGACGGACTGACTACATTTATCTATGACAGGAACATACGAATATAAGAGGCAAAGTTATGGATGTTGAGTAAAATCAGGGAGAGTTGAGAGGTGAGAAGAAATGCCCATTTTTTTTTATTGTGCACGTGTGTGTGTGTGTGTGTGTGTGTGTGTGTGTGTGTGTGTGTGTATGTATGTGTGTGTGAATTTAGGTGGGAGAGTGAAGGATAGGGGTTTCTGTGCCACCGTGATGCATGAGCCTCCAGCAGTGATTACTGAAGCAAAGTGCTGATTAGTGTTTGTGGTACTGCTGTGTGATTTAAGGACATGCAAATTAGCCAATAATGAGGTCTTTTCTCATATTAGCTGGTCTGTTTCTGAATCAGATTTTCACAGTTGTAAAAACTGGCCCTTTTTGCTGCAGAAGCTTATGCCTGCAGCATGATTCTTTTTAAATATCAGACAGTATGTTTTCCAGTCAAAACTCTAATATTAACTTAACCTCGCTCTCAGTCAAAAACAGTAAAGCTCATCACTGCCAGCCACGAAATGCAATAAACATAATAAAATAGATAAAATTACAATCAATAGTTGGTAAAAGGCAACCTAACTGGCCAGCAGTGAATCACCAGTGAAGAAAAATATCCTTGAAATATATGGTAACTTTTGTCCTACAAAGCACCAAACCATCATCTCCACGTGCCTGCACACCGAAAAATAAAAATCATACACCTGAGCCACAATTAAAAGAAAACAAAATCAATTAGAAAATAACATAAAAATAAGTGTCCTAAAAGAAAAAAACACAAAATATCCAGGTATCTGTACATGATGAACCACTGAAGTGTAGCTGGCTGAACCAGTGCCCTGTGCTGGTCCCACCAACTAGCACTCCACTCCCTTAGCTCTTCAAGTGAACAGCAAAAAAAAAAAAAAAAAAAAAAAAAAGTCTGTAAATATTACAGGACGCTTCCTGCAGAGAGTATCCAATTCACAGCTTCTGCACTAAGCCCCTCACACAATCTCTTCAAATGAAGAGCAAAAATAAAGAAATAAAGAAAAATAAAACAGTTCTAAATGTAGCAAACAGTTGCTGCAGTTTATACCCTGCACAGAACGCAACAGAACTCAGGTTTTAGTTAAAAACAATTTTCTTTTTACATTTAAACTGTAGCAAACTGCTTGCTACAATGTAGCAAGCAGTTGTTAGACCACACATAGAGTGCTACAGCATTCAGGTTTGACCACAAATGCAATACCAGCTTTTGAAAGAGCCAGTGTGCATTAAATAGCAAAAAGGATCATCCCCTTTCACTACACTACTGATGAACCACACCAGAATAAGATGTCTGCAACCACAAAATGAAACGGGAAATAACTAACACTTGGTTTCCCTACATGACGCAATAGATTCACAAAACAAATTATGTGTATTGATGCTCTTCTACCCAAGAAAATTTCGCAGTTAAAAAGTAAATGCATAGAAAAATACAGTAAAATGTTACCTGTTGGTACTCAGTTCTCCATTTCAGTGCCCAGCTGGGGTACCTTCTGTATAGAGTCTTCATGTTCTTCTGCTGCCCATATGTTTTTTACCAAGAACTTCAGTTTCATTCAACATACTGTACACATGAAGAAAGGCTAGTGGATTACTAAATTAGATGTATGCACTATGTATTCACTATGAGTGAGTGGGACTGTGTACGTGAGTGTAGACCGCTATCTTTTCTGGGATTTGTTTCTCTACATTATGCCTGCTGAGTGCCATTATAATCTTTTACTCCCCCATGACCCTGAGATGGATTAAGCAGGTAAGCAGAGAATGAGTGAATGAATAAATGAAGAAAAGCCAAAGGGGAAAAAAACATGTCAATGGAATATGTAAGGGTCAGTTGTAAGGCTAGGACTACAAATTAGCTGGACTGTAATGGTAGGAAACTTATTAAATGACTTGCTTTATGTACTTACTTTGCTGCTTGATCCTTTCCCCTGCCGTACCAGATATTACACTGTTACCAGCAGGCAGCAGCTGATGCTTATATCCCATAAACGCATGATGAAGGGAAGGGAACTGGATGCCCTGTGAATGGCCAGCTGGTATCTTCCTGGCAGTGGCCATCACAAACAGGGTAATAAGGAAAATTGGTGCCATTCAGTTGGGAGGAGCAACAGAGTCAAAGCCAGCATCATATATACAGCTGTCTAAGTCAGCATTCTCCTATACCCCTGCCATCCATGTTGACATAACAGGTAGGCTGAGTTGGGCAGTGAAGTGTGGCCAGCTGACGATGGGTCCACCATGTGCCCTTCATCAAAAGAGCCTCCTGTGTCCTCCCACTCACCAATCCCAGAGAATGTTCCAAGGCCCAGCCTCCACCAAGGCTTAAGGAATACAGCAGAACACACATCACATGCACACACACACACACACACACATATGTGTATATATATATATATATATATATATATATATATATATATATATATATATATATATATATCTAGCGAAAGAGAGAGAGAGAGAGGGAAAGTTCAACTCTAACAAAAGAGGAAAAGGAATGACTGCTGACTCAAACTTAGAAACCTCACTGGCAATAATTTCCTATCAGTACAGTGATCATAGAGTTCAGCTTCAATAAAGTGAACTTCACTAGATCAAACCTAATCTAGTTTGCACTCAAAACAGCTGTAGAAAAATGATTAGACTGACAAAATCTTTTGGCTACAGACCTGTGCTGATTCATATCGCAAAGCTGTTTGCCGTCCTGGAATTCTACCATCATCGCCCCAGATTTTGTTTGTTATCAGCCCTACAAATGAGAACAGTCTTGCTGGTCTATAATTTCCAGGGTTGGTTCTGCTTGCCCTTGTTCGGAGTGGCATTGTTGTAGACTTTTCACAGTCATTCAGTATATCTCTGAAGGATAGCAGTCTCCTGAGCACATCTTTCAGTGTTTTTGCTAGGAATGTACCCAGATCTCTGAAGACTTTAGGGGCCAATCCATCTTGTCCTTGAGCCTTCTTATTTAACCTGCTTAGTTCATGTTAAGTCCGAATAACATTTATATATGTAGCTGGCCATTTTCCCCTTCTTCTTTTCTCTCTTCATCACAGAATTGGATCCCCCTGTTTTTCATAAAGACATGTAAATAATTTGTTAGGAATCTAATGTTACTGTCAGTCTGCTTTTATGTCCACAGTTCATGACAAAAGCAATATTTCCTCGTTGACACATTATTCTCTCATAGACAAGGTTCTCACACAATAGCTGGAAAGTTAAATATGCAGTACGTACAGCAGCCTCACAATGCTGTAGCTGTCTTTATAGTTCCTTCAATAGGGAAAGACAAAAACATCTTCTTCTTCCATGCAGACAAGGATAAATTCAGATGACTTCTCTAAAGGGTTCAGCTTCCTTCTCTCAAAGGAATTCAAATTGGTTTGTTATGCTTTCTCCTTCTGATATACATAACTCCTTCTAGAGCCATCTCTAGATCCATTTCTGCTCTGAATAAGAACATTGGGCTTTAAATATCCCTCCATACAGCTGTCCATTATTAACTCTAACCTCCTTGCCTGTTTTAGGGTTAGTATTGTTAAAGGGACCATTAGCGGACCGGAGTTCCGCTCTGGCAACCCCTAACCGGGAAAAGCCGAAAGACACAACATTGTTAAAGGGACCATCCACCATTACACTACTTGACTCTTATAAGCAAGCATATTTAAAAGGATGAGCAATCATTATGGTACATGACCATTCCCTCATCTTGAAACCCTTAGTTTGAGCCTCAGTAGATAGGCTGTATGTCTAGACATCCCATATGCATTTAGGTGGCTGCACCCTGACCAGTACATGCTCTTGAAGCTGAAAAGATGATGGGTCAGTGCCCACCGAGATAGCTTTGAGTTGCTATTCTTGTGTCAGAGTAGTCATTGACTATGCCTGGTCTGTGAAACAGACACACTTTCTACCCATGGATAACATTTCAGGGTGGGTAGGCCCATTTAATGGCTAAACACTCTCTTTATACAGCTCTAAACACACTCTTCATACAGCTGAGTAGGAATACACCAAAATATCTTGTTCCACACAGGCAAGTATAACTCTAGGGTTCAACACCTTTCCCTCACAGGGATACCCTTTTGACCAAGTTCCTTCTGCTGTACGTCGCCCTAACCTTCTTACTTGTTACTGGGTTAATGGGTTAGTATCCTTAAAGGGACCATCCAAAACTATGCTACATCACCCTTCTGAGCTGACATATTTAAAGGAACCACTATGCTACTCTCTCTCCCTTGCTTTCTCTCTCTCTCTCCTATGTGTGTATATATATCTATCTATCTATATATATATATATATATATATATATATATATATATATATATATATATATATATATATATATAGGTGTACTGTGAAATGTCTAAACTAGAGAATGGTGGCATACAAATAATAATAATAATAATAATAATAATAATAATTATCACGTGCCCCAAAACATAGTCTCTGAGTATGCAACTAAAAAGCAATGTTTTTTGTGCGGCATAGCAGGTCCCCCTACAGCTTCTGTGTAGGAGGCTGCACCCCCATATCCCTGCTATTTAGATATTCTAAGACACAGATTGCACAATACCTAGGAAAGGGCATATTCTCCAACACTGGTATGATAGTGATCTCCCACAATTTTTGATCAACTGTTTCGTCACCCAAATTGTATCTGTGGATTATTCCAAGCTCAGTTTAAGTTGTCCCCTCCCATATATGCGTATACAGAAACAGCAATGGAAATATCTTTTTACATTTAATAAAAATATAAATTTATTGGATGCAGTGGACAACAGCTAAGAAATCAGTCTTGGCTACTATTTTATGAAGTTATTTCGGTGGCTTTTTAAAGATTATTTCAAATCCATGATACTTTATAATCTTTAGCAATATTTGGTATCGTAGTAAGTACTGTGGACAACTCTAGCACTGGGTCATGATCATACCCATAGTCTCATCCTGTGAATCAGGTGACATGTTGGTTGATATAAGGTCATAGTCACAGTACGTTTTATAAAGAGTTTCTTTCTCTGGTAGTTGTGTCACTTCTTGACGACTACTGTCTCAGTTTGGATTCCTTTCAGACATCTCAGTATTTTAATTTGAGAAAAGTCTAGCCCTCTGTAAATGACTGTGATTACATCTTTGCCTCTGGCTCTGACCACCTTGTGTCTCAGTAATGTTGGACCTTGGGGTATTAGTCTGATATCTCATCACAACTTCCTGTTGTTTCAGGTGCTTGTCTCATGGATAGTTCATTCTTATTTTCTCTCCCTGCTCCAGCATAGACAATGATTTACCTGATCAATCATAGTACACATTCTAATCGACCATGTTTTGTCTGATTAGCCATAATACATTCCCTGTTTTGCTGTGTTTTTTGCTAGGCTGATCACACACATGGCCTTTTCTCTTGATGAGAACAGATGATGTAGGTAGTTTTGTCTGCAATTTCCGTTCGTCACTGTTTAAGCAGGAAGGAATTCCACTGGTTGCAATAGAATGTTCTATACTCAGAGTTAGATATCAGTCTTTTTTTTATGTAACACTTTTAACCTGTCCGTGTGACTACGGATACCTTGGTGTAAAGGTCTTAAGCAATATTTCCAGCCAGACAAACCGAGGACCGTATGAAAGATGAGAATGTGAGAAAAATCCTGATATGAAAAAAGGATACACTTGAGTGTAACAACTGATTATGAAGATGCATCTCTTAGTTTGATGATGTCTAGCTACTTTGAATCAAATCCAGTACAGATGTGACACAGACTTCTTTGAAGTGAAAGAAATCAGTGTCTGCTTTACTGCATGGTATGCCTCTCATTTCATGAGGTATCAGATACCTTTGTGTTTGCTTTTGTGAAGCATTGCAAGTTGTACAGTTTTTTCACCACAAGATCTGTTTGGTTTACTTATGCTCTGGTGATTACTTTTGTCATTTGGCGTTTCTGCAATTTTATTTGATCATAGTTTTCGAAGACAACACTGACTTGCATGGAGTGACTCAGCAGATCACTGCAGTGGGTTTCTTCACTTTCCCCACTGCAGAATGACTGTGGGCTTGGTGTGTGTGTGTGTGTGTGTGTGTGTGTGTGTGTGTGTGTGTGTGTGTGTGTGTGTGTGTGTGTGTGTGTGCGCGCGCATGTACGCATGTGTATGCATGCACATATAAATAAACAAATAATTACATACATACATAAATTACACACACACACACACACACATATATATATATATATATATATATATATATATATATATATATAATATTATAAAATTGAGCATGCACATGGGTCTATATACAATATACATATTTTATATATATTTTCAGTTCATTTTGTCAAATTCACTTTTACTGACAAAGAGAACTGGTGTCCATTTCTTTGTAACAAAAAAGCGTTTAAATTCAAATTCATTGGTGTGTGAGGTTTGCTTGCATTCAGGCAAGTGGGATTGTTTAATATGCTGAAACTTTAGGATAAACCAAAGGTTTCAGCATTAGGGGTAGGGTAGAAGTGCATGTAGGTGTATGGGTGTGTGTGTGTGTGTGTGTGTGTGTGTGTGTGTGTGTGTGTGTGTGTGTGTGTAGTGGCACTGTTAGGAAAAGTGTTTATTGTAAGGTAATGTTTAGGGTTGAGGCTGAGGCAGTGCCAGGGCTAGGATTAGAGTCTGCACACATGTGTAAGGTAGAATGGGAAGCAAAGCCAACTGTTGCTTTCATGTTGGTACATGAATAAACGAGTCTTCATGGGTTCTGTTTAAGCAGCTTTATTCTATACAAACACATTACTGTAAAGCTTATTTGACTATGAGTAAGTAACTTATACACAAACTAACTGTTGTGATCATACATGCTTACACACTGGCTGCTTCTTCAAAATGGCACTAGGGATTGCTCGTGTCTGGAATATATACTTGCACACACAGCCTCGCATGCTTCCTTAAAGACATAGCGCACACACGCTAAACTCTGATCTACAGCCTCCCTCTTTGAGAAATAGATCAAGAAAATCAAACTGACGAAAACCAAAGAAAAAAGCAGTACGAGCAAGCAGCGGACTCTCCAACAATTTATTAGACGTAAGCGCTTTCACTGAAACAAGTGAATCAGCTTCTTCAGACAAGTTAAAAACTCATTACTTCCCAATTTAAAAATACTCGCACAGAAATTCTAGACTAATGAGCTGACAGCCCAAGAACATGATGTCATTCAACAATTTTCATTTAAAGCAACATTGACCACATTAAAATATAAAATAATCATAAAAATAGAACAATTACATATAAATAAATAAATAGTTAAAAAAATGGTTGCTAGATTAATAAAGTACAATACAACTTCATAACATGAATAATGAATAATGAATATGTATCCAAGAATGTTTGTACATATAAATAATATTATATATTCCTATATTAAAAACGGAGGTTAACCAATAAATAAATATGTGGTTAAATTAGATAAACTGGTAACTAAGCCTACCTTGCCAGGGCTTTCAATTTCAACAGACTTTTGATAGATAAAGCCTCATTCAGCCCTGGAAAGGTATATGCAGATGTTGCAATCTGCCACTCCAACTCAGCCTCTTCTAATTTAAGTTCCCAAGGCCCCCCTCTCCGGTTGTGTTCCACTAGTTGTAAAACAACAAATGAAAAACTGTGACTGGGAAAAGTGAGAGTGCGTTTAGCTAGGGCACTAGTACTAATTTTGTTATTAATACTGTACTCATGCTCGTAAATCCTTTGTTTTAATTTCCTCTCAGTCTTCCCAATATGGAATGCCTCAGACCCATCACAAATAGCTCCTTATACAACTCCCTGAGAATCACAATTATATCTGTCATGGATGTGGTACTCCTTGTTTCTAATTTTTACTTTGTTGGTTACTTTAATGAACTTACATTGCCGGCATCTCCCACATTTTGTCATTCCTGTTTTTAATTTAGAAATTCTTCTTGGCCTCTCAACTAAACTTTTCAAATTGAACCCCCTTCTGAATGTTAATTGGGGTGTTAGGCCCAAAGGGCTTCTAAGGTGGGGATCATCCGAAATGAAGGCCCAATTCTTGTTAACAATCTCTCTTATGGTTCGAGAATCTAGACAGTGAGTTATTAAAAATTTAGTGGGTTGGTCTAAGACCTGTATACTAGTTGAAACAGGGAACTCTTCATTCTGTGTGGGGGAAACTACAGTATTGTAGCCTTTGTGTAGCAAAGGGGTAAAATGACCCGATATTCTTTTTCCAATGACTTCTTCAGAAATCATTCCCACAAAGGCTGTCGGGTAACCTCTCTTGTGAAACATATTTCTTAGCAGGTCACATTCTGCTATAAAATTATCAAAATCAGAAACCATTCAAGCAGCCCTCACTGCTTGACCCTTCACTACTGCTTTTTTTTGGTGTAGTGGGTGGCAAGTAGAAAAGTGTAAAAAAAGCATTGGAATAGGTTGGCTTACGGTAAATGCTAGCTCTAAATCTATGATTGTTATGGTCCTTAACCAAATGAATGTCTAAAAAATCAATATGATCAATGCCTACTTGGAATGTGAAGTCCAAGAAATTAGTATAAGATTTAATTTCACTAATAAATGCATGAATCAAGGTAACTTCACCATTCCATAAAAAGAACATGTCATCCTGGTACCTAGTGTACCAGACTACATGATCATTAAAGGTGGAAGAATTGAACAAAAAGGACCTTTCCCAGTAAGCCATTACGCTATTAGCAAAACTACTACCACATGCAGCTCCCATGGCCACCCCGCTTCTCTGTAGATATAACTCATTGTTAAAATAGAGAAAGTTGTTAAATAACACTATCTTAAGGAGTGTCTCAATAACATGAAACTCTTGGTTGTCTATACCTTTCATTTACAGGAGTTCCCTGACCCATTCAATACCAAGTTGTTGAGGGATTACGGTATATAGGTCCTTAATGTCCACCATAAGAAAAACTAGGTTATCATTGAATTCCAAGTTGTTAATGGACTCAAGAAAATGCCATGAGTCATGACATATTTGTTGTTGAAATTTTAACACTGGTTTCAGTTTGGAATCAATGTATTTTGCACATGCATATGAAATGGAGCGACGGCCATCTACAATTGGTCTAAACAGTGGATCGGCCAGGTTTTTGTGTATTTTTGGGGCTCCAAAAAAGGTCAGAATAACTTGAGCAGGCATGGTCAAGTATTGGCATGTGTCAATATCTATGGTCCCTTCCAAAAACAAATCTGAAAGAGTAGCACTGATGATCCTATAAGCTCCATTGACCTGATTGCGGCTAACTATTTCGTATACTACACTATCCAGGACCATGCACATCCTACGGACATAGTCATGTTGGTCCATGAACACTAATCCTCTACCCTTGTCAGGTTGCATGACATGCACTTGACAGATGTTCAATAAATTAACAAAATCAATTTCCTCCGGAAAAATGCTTTTACAGATGTTAGTGTTGTGGTAATTACTTATAAACATTCTCCTAAAATCAATTTCACAAGTTTTCTCAAAGTGTGTTAGAGTTTCATGTAAGGGAGGGTTAAATAAACTAGAGACCCTTGGACCTTGGGTAAGTGATGAGTTAGCCCCCATAATCAGACGTAGATTGAGTCTGCGAACAAATAATTTTAGGTCAATGATTAACTTGACCATATCAGCCCTCCTGTCAGGCACAAAGGTTAACCCTTTCAAAAAAATGTCTACCATAGCCTTTTCAACATGAAGAGAGCTAAAATTGTACATTTTTAAGTCCCCTTCAGTGCTGATAAAGATGTTGGGAGGCTGCGACCTTATCTCCTCCTCCAATTGTAATGTTTCCTGTTCTGACCCTGCCTCCTGTTGTTCATCTGTCTGTTCAAGTGAAATGTCTGTGGTCCATTGGGTTCCCAAAAATCCTGCTGATGATTGGCATTCAAAGATGGATCGGGTTCTTGTGCTAAATGTTGGGGCACATGTCATTGTTGATTATTCTTAACGCACTCACTGCGGCGGATAGGTTGAGCCGAGTCTACAGTTTGATTGTTTGTCAAGTCATTACCATTGTCATTATGAACCATATGACCTAGCTGAACATCACTGTTATTATTCATAGGTGGAGTCCCAACAGGAGGGGAGGCTGGGTATGCACATCCTTTTGAGTAATCATTGAGGTCTCTCAATATTTTTTTCTTCTTGACCTCAATGTATTTACCCAAATCCGTGCATATTCAAACCTGTACCTTTCGTAGTCATCAGCATTTGTAATTGCACGTTCCAGGTTGTCCAAGTCACTTCTAAGTGATACAATTTGGGATTTATAATTGTTAATTAAAATCCCAAGAAATTCTATTCCTTGCTTGTCAAAAAGGGCTATTAGCTCCAGGTGGAAAGGAGAGCCGTTGATAAGCCCTGCTGGATAGTGCTATTGGTGCAAGCCTTTGGGAATGACTTTCTTATGGATGCATTCTTCTAGATAGGAAACTTCCAACTGAAGTTTCCTACACTTATATAGTTTTTGATCAAATTCATTGAGGTAGTTCACAATTGGAATGTTATCACTGTGTGAGCTACCATTGGCAACAGTAAGTTCCGTAGGTGCATTAGTGTTAAAAAATGAAACATTCCTTAGGAAAGAATCCATAGTAGGAATGTCAGTCACCCTGTAAGTGCTAGCTGAAGTCTGTGGTTCCTTTACTGTGTGTCTAGGAAGGCCTGAGTTGACAGCTGTGTTGCCCTGGTTTGGAACTGTTCTTACTGGATTACCGATCCTTTCCAAGGACGTTGAAGTCTGTGCAGACAGCTCAGCATAATTTGTAGCATTTAAAGCTGGTGCAGGCAGCTCAGCATGATGTATAGAGTTAAGGGAAGTGGATGCTCTGATGACTTTCGGAGTCGGCTGTGTGTTATTAAAATCCAAACATTGTGTCAAGGAATCAACCTTCTTCAATAATTCCTGCACAAGAAGTGTAAGATCACCTGCAGCATTCGCTTCCGAGGTGTTGTGCAGTTCGTTGTTTGCAGAAATGTCCTGGGAATATAAAGGTTGCGAAGATAATCCGAGCCACTCGCCATGTTAACAAACCAAGAAAATCAAACTGACAAAAACCAAAGAAAAAAGCAGTGCGAGCAAGCAATGGACTCTCCAACAATTTATTAGACGTAAGCGCTTTCACTGAAACAAGTGAATCCGCTTCTTCAGACAAGTTAAAAACTCATTACTTCCCAATTTAAAAATACTTGCACAGAAATTCTAGACCAATGAGCTGACAGCCCAAGAACATGATGTCATTCAACAATTTTCATTTAAAGCAACATTGACCACATTAAAATATAAAATAATCATAAAAATGGAACAATTACATATAGATAAATAAATAGTTAAAAAAATGGTTGCTAGATTAATAAAGTACAATACAACTTCATAACATGAATAATGAAAATGCATCCAAGAATTTTTTGTACATATAAATAATATTATATATTCCTATACTAAAAACGGATGTTAACCAATAAATAAATATGTGGTTAAATTAGATAAACTGGTAACTAAGCCTACCTTGCTAGGGCTTTCAATTTCAACAGACGTTTGATAGATAAAGCCTCATTCAGCCCTGGAAAGGTATATGTAGCTGTTGCAATTTGCCACTCCAACTCAGCCTCTTCTAATTTAAGTTCTCAAGGCCCCCCTCTCCGGTTGTTCCACTAGTTGTAAAACAACAAACGAAAAACTGTGACTGGGAAAAGTGAGAGTGCGTTTAGTTAGGGCACTAGTACTAATTTTGTTATTAATACTGTACTCATGCTCGTAAATCCTTTGTTTTAATTTCCTCTCAGTTTTCCCAATATAGAATGCCTCACACCCATCACAAATAGCTCCTTATACAACTCCCTGAGAATCACAATTATATCTGTCATGCATGTGGTACTAGCATGTTCTTGGGCTGTCAGCTCATTGGGCTAGAATTTCTGTGCGAGTATTTTTAAATTGGGAAGTAATGAGTTTTTAACTTGTCTGAAGAAGCTGATTCACTTGTTTCAGTGAAAGCGCTTACGTCTAATAAATTGTTGGAGAGTCCGCTGCTTGCTCGTACTGCTTTTTTCCTTGAGAAATAGATCATGCAATTTGTCGTGAGATATTTAGCATGCAGAAATCACAAATAATCTAGAGACACGCATTACGCAATACTAAGTACAGATGGATATACAATCAAGTCCACGTGACTGTGTATTTCACACTAAGTTTAGAAACTCATCCATATCATGTGACATAAAATTGAGAATCAGTTTTAGCAACTCGAACAGTCTCTGCAAAATGGTTGACCTGTGGAATGTTCAAATTACTCTCTGGAACAGAATCAGACTTTTGAACACATACTGGTCTGGAAACAATGTCTGACTCAGTCTTTGATTTAGAATCTGCATCACGGATACAATGTAGTGATTGCAATGGTGATGACTCTGATTCAGCAAGAAGATGTTTGCAATTCCTCCTAAACTCTACACCCTTGGAGCTTACCCAGTAAGATCTTGGCTCAGCACATGTCCCTGTTATCTGTCCTATTCGATCAAAACCTTTCATTGTCTGGATTCGTACCATCTCTCCTTCCCTCAACGAACGAAGTAATCTGCCCGATCTGTCATAACTAGATTTCTGGATATTATGCTTCTTCAACAACTGAGCCTTGATGGTTTTATTGTTCTTAGAGGTAGGCTTCAAGAAACTTGATGAAATGGGTAGGGTAGTTCTAGTTTGTCTGGAAAGTAGTCTTTGAGCAGGTGAGCCAAGAATATCATCACGAGGTATGTTTAAGTAAATTCAAGAATACATCGATATTGTCACGCTTTGACCTTTCAAGTAATTGCTTTGCACTCTGCACTGCACGTTCAGCTAGCCCATTTGACTGTGGGTATTCAGGACTGCCTGTAACATGTATAAAGTCCCATTCTCTTGCAAATTTCTGAAACAACTGGCTAGTAAATTGAGTACCATTGTCAGAATAAACTTTGTACTACCATGAACTGAAAAATGACATTTAAGCTTAGTGATAACTGCTGTTGAGGTTAAGTTTGATCAATCTCAAACCAGTTTGAGTAAGAGTCTAGCAAAACCAAACTGTGTTGATTATTCCATTCACAGATATCGGTTGCAACAGTAGACCAAGTGCAGTTAGGTACTGGATTTAGATGAAGTGGTTCCTTTTGAAAATGTGCTGTCATACTATTACATATCGAACAAAAAGAAAGAACACTATCAATATCTTTTGATAATGAAGGCCAAAATACTAGTTCTCTTGCCCTTCTCTTAGTGGATAATAAACCTGGATGGCCACAACGCAAAATCTGAATATATTCATGCTGTAATGAGGCAGGAACATCAATTTTTGGACATTTGAAAATAATACCATCTTCCATCAACAATTCATCTCTGTAGTGAAAATATGATTGCACCTCAGGTGATACATTAGATTGTTTTAACGGCCATCCAACATTGATGTAGTTATTGAGCTTTTGTGAAGTTTGATCAGCCATAGTGTAATTTCTCAACTCATTAAATCTAGTGGTGGAAAAATTATGCATTGACATTATATCAAAGTGAAATTTTTCAGCATCAAGCAGTTCTGTTGTACTTCTAGGTGATTTGGATAAAGTATCAGCCAGATACAACCTTGATTCTTTTTTACCTCTACCTGTACGCCAGCGGAGAGAGTCCAGAGGGAGATCGACGAGTCATGGAAGGCGGAAGAGACATACATCAGGGGAATCAACGAACAAAAGGGGACGACGAAAAGATTAAAGGACTTAGTGTTTAATCTATCAGATAGAACGCTAACCCGTATGGACTATCAGGTATTAAATAGAGGATTGAGCTTTATTCCTGCTCAAATCAGTGATGTATCTGCCTTGTTAACTGAATTACGTTTTTTCACCCGTAATATAGCGCTAGCTTTGTTTCATAAACCATCCAATATGAACAATGATGTTTCAAGTGAGGGGGTGGGTGCATTTGAATGTTACAGAAAGAAAAGTACCTTCTCACCTGTTTTACATCCCTATGTTGAATGTTTTCTTAAGGCCTGTGAAAATGACCTATATAAACACTATGATAGTCTTGAGCAAGGTTCTAAAATACTTTTTCATAACATCTCGAAAGAAGAAAGACTAGCAATGAATGCCCTGTTGAAAGATAAAGAAGTAACCATTAGACCAGCAGATAAGGGAGGGGGTATTGTTGTTCTTAATACAACTGACTATATTAAATATATGATTACACTTTTAAAAGATGACTCTACCTACAGAGAAATAGATAGGAAAACAGTTGATAAGTTGGTATATGAAGTGCACCATGATTTGTATGACATGATGGTAAATAGGCAAATTAGTTATGATTTTTATTTGTTTTTGTTAATTGAACATCCACTTATACCAAGCATCAAGGGGCTCCCTAAGATGCACAAGGGGATAACACCACCACCCCTTCGTCCTATTGTTGCAGGACATCAGTGGGTTACAGAGAACATGTCCATATTTGTTGAAAATAAGTTAAAACCCATAGTAAATAAAATCAATACTATTCTGAAAGACTCCTATCAATTGATTGATCATCTTAATAACATACAGGGTAAGATTCTAGAGAAACATCTATTAGTTACATTAGATGTCAAGAGTCTTTTTACGGTGATACCCAATGCATATGGCCTGGAAGCCATAAGACATCTATTGAACGTTTTTGGCCTCTATAATAACAGTGAACAAATTCTACTTAATGCTCTACTAGAATTAGTGCTTACAAGAAATGTTATGATGTTTAACAACGCATATTTTTTACAACAGTGGGGGGTAGCCATGGGCACCCCCTGCGCCAATTCATATGCTAATTTGGTGGTATATGAATGGGAGACCACTAGTTTGTTTCCACATGCAGAATTTAATAAAGTAATAGCATACTACAGATTCGTAGACGATATACTGATGATTTGGGATGGGACACCAGAACAACTTGAAGCTTTCATTAAAGATCTAGAAAGGACTACAGATTTTCTGAGATTTTCTCTTGAATATTCATATTCCAATGTTAACTTTCTAGATCTAAATATTACAAAATCAAAGGCAGGTAGGGTAGTCACATCCCTTCATAGAAAAGACTGCTGGAAGAACACATTATTAGCACATGATAGCATGCATCCTAGGTTTATTTTTTCAAATATAATCAAAGGACAGTTTAGTAGGATAAATAGGATCTGTCAAGACAAAGAGGAACGTAACATTGAATTTGATAAACTTGAATGTCTCCTCCTAGACAGAGGGTACAAACAGGCAAATATAGCACATGTAAAAGAAAGATTTATCAATGACGAAGAACTTAAACCCAGGGTAATGCATCACTATCATTATGGTCATGGACAGTATAAATCCTCAGAACAAAAGCAAGTAAGATGCATTATAAGCTACACAAGTGATAACAAGTATATCACTGATATAATTAGTAAAAATTGGTCGATTTTGACAACTAGCGATGAAATTAGGAATCTAATAGGAAGTAGAGCATCATTTACTTTTAAGAATATGTTAAATCTGAAAAGAATCTTATGTAATGAGAGGTTTATTGACAATACTATTAGTAGTGCCACTAGAGGCACTATTCCTTGTGGAGGATGTACATCTTGTAAATGGGTATCGACTGATAAGAAATTCTCTAGTCCACAATTGTTAAAGGAGATTATAATCAATTGTACAGCTAGCTGCAATGATACAAATGTTGTCTATTTAGCTACCTGTATGTCCTGCCCTGTTTTTTATGTGGGCATGACAACAAGGAGGCTCAAGGATAGGATACAAGAGCACCTGTATGCAATAAAAAAGCAGGATCAAAAGAATGCATTGTTTAAACATGTTTCTGAATATCCGGACCACACCTTTGTCTTTAGAGTTTTACAAAAAAGGACACCTAACTTAAGAAAAGGTGATAATTTTAATGATTTAGAGAGTTTGGAGCTGAACTGGATATTCAGAACTAGAGCACATAAATACCCTGGCCTTAATAGCTACGTCAGTATTAGATCACAGTTAAAGAAAAGGAAATATCATTCATAAGTGCCCTGCAACATATACATATATATCCCTTTGGAGCGTCTGTATGTTTGGTATTGGCTATCTAACATAGCTAGATGTATATTATATTTTATATATTTTTTATACACATATATTTTTCATTCATATTTCACTTAGTTTATATAAAGCTTGTTTTAATTTAAGATGTATGTTTATTCAATACCATATACACTTTTTTTGACCATTCGGTAGGTGACACTACACTTACAAACCATGAATACGATTCACTGACTATGGGAGAAAATGTAACCTTTTCTGATAGGTTATTTAATACAGTTTTTAAGTATTTGGTTGTTTATTCAAATATACATTTTGTTACAGATTTCATCAGCTATTGCATTTTTAGTTATTTTACATGTCTCCTGTTTTAGGAGCCATTTCAATTTTAATTTATTCTTAGTATTTTTAAATACTCAAAAGTTCTCCAATGAGTTTTTATAGAATATATATGCCTGTATAGAATATGAATTTTTCTTGAAAAGAATATTAGTAATAGGATGAGACACTAAAATGTATATTATTACATTTCTACAGCATACAAGTCTCTACCTGATATTGCTGTACTTAAAAAGAGCAGTAATTTCATTCATTTCATTTTACAATTCTATTCTGTTTTATTATATTTACTACTACATGTCTATATATTATATAGCACTTTGTACTGCTGGTCACTATGTACAAACTCTGGATTTATATACATATATATATATCATGTTCCTATATGTTATATCTCTAGTATTTCCTGTATTAACATATTTTTACATTCTAAATATTCATGTTCAACAACAATTCTTTGCAGATGAGGATATATAGATATATTATTTAATGCAATGAAATATTATTGTAGTTCAATTGTGAATGTAAAAAACAGGAAGGTGGGTTGGTCTCTAGATTTAGTTAAGACGTGGATAGTATACTGAGATTATTTATTTAGTCATTATAGGAAGTATGTATGAAATATACACTATATGTAACATTGGATATGTGTATATATTTTTTATGGTAACTCTTACATTCGTTTGAGATGAAATTTAATTATTTATGGTAGTTTTTTTACTAAATAATATCAGGAAATGAAAAACAAAATGCAAATTTCACATCTTATGCAAGTGTTTTATTATGAATGTATGTTAACTGTATATATATATATCAGCACATCTTGGTTCGTTTTGTTTTGAATTGGGCTGATGTGCTGTAGTTGCAAGGAATATATATTTTTTACTTCCAAGAAACATTCTGACTTTAAGATCCTAATTGATTCATTTAAGGATCAATTAACTAATTAAAGGATATAGTTGAATGATATATAAGTTAGCAGTATTTTAGAGTGTTTTAAACTTGTCTGAAGAAGCGTGCACCTGGCAGCACGCGAAAGCGCTCACATCCTGGATTTTTATATGAATTAAAGCTTTTGCATCAATCGTGGTGTTGGTCTACTTCTTCCTTACTACTATTGGCTTTTTTGTGGCTGACCAACTTCAAGGGGAAGGTGCGCTCTTTACCTCAATTATATCATCACGAGGTATGTTTAAGTAAATTCAAGAATACATCGATATTGTCACGCTTTGACCTTTCAAGTAATTGCTTTGCACTCTGCACTGCACGTTCAGCTAGCCCATTTGACTGTGGGTATTCAGGACTGCCTGTAACATGTATAAAGTCCCATTCTCTTGCAAATTTCTGAAACAACTGGCTAGTAAATTGAGTACCATTGTCAGAATAAACTTTGTACTACCATGAACTGAAAAATGACATTTAAGCTTAGTGATAACTGCTGTTGAGGTTAAGTTTGATCAATCTCAAACCAGTTTGAGTAAGAGTCTAGCAAAACCAAACTGTGTTGATTATTCCATTCACAGATATCGGTTGCAACAGTAGACCAAGTGCAGTTAGGTACTGGATTTAGATGAAGTGGTTCCTTTTGAAAATGTGCTGTCATACTATTACATATCGAACAAAAGAAAGAACACTATCAATATCTTTTGATAATGAAGGCCAAAATACTAGTTCTCTTGCCCTTCTCTTAGTGGATAATAAACCTGGATGGCCACAACGCAAAATCTGAATATATTCATGCTGTAATGAGGCAGGAACATCAATTTTTGGACATTTGAAAATAATACCATCTTCCATCAACAATTCATCTCTGTAGTGAAAATATGATTGCACCTCAGGTGATACATTAGATTGTTTTAACGGCCATCCAACATTGATGTAGTTATTGAGCTTTTGTGAAGTTTGATCAGCCATAGTGTAATTTCTCAACTCATTAAATCTAGTGGTGGAAAAATTATGCATTGACATTATATCAAAGTGAAATTTTTCAGCATCAAGCAGTTCTGTTGTACTTCTAGGTGATTTGGATAAAGTATCAGCCAGATACAGCAATTTACCTTTAGTGCAGATCATTTTGGAAATTGTACTTTTGCAATTTGAGCATCATTCTTTGCAATCACGCCAGAGCAGAATGCATAGGCTTCTATAGAATAGTAACTAGAGGCTGATGATCAGTTTCAATTTGAATAGCTCAACATAAATATAATTATGAACCTTGGAACAAGCAAAAACTATTGCTAGAAGCTCTTTCTCAATTTGAGCATAATGCATCTCAGTTTGAGTAAGTGTCCTAGATGCATAGGCTACTGGTCTGCCCTCTTGTAGAATAACTGCACCAAGACCAAAATTAGAAGCATCACAGATAGGACAGCTGGTTTAGTCACATCATAATACCTTAATATCGGGGGGGGGGGT
Source organism: Protopterus annectens (assembly GCF_019279795.1). Classification (NCBI taxonomy): domain Eukaryota; kingdom Metazoa; phylum Chordata; order Ceratodontiformes; family Protopteridae; genus Protopterus; species Protopterus annectens. Next base: position 1,045,529,315 of record NC_056743.1, on the reverse strand, counting down.
CGCAATTTTCTGCTTAAGGTCATCAAATGCCTTATAATGATATAACTATGACCATACAACATTTGTTTCATGTTAGCTCTCTTAACGGTGCCATCAACTCGCTGACATCTGGTAAAAACTTGCTCAAATAGTTGACCATACCCAGAAAATGCTGTAAACTCTGCACATTATTTGGTGTTGCCATCTCCAAAATAGTTGTTTGTTTGGGTGGATCAGGTTTTAAGTCTGTACTTGAAACAAATATCCTACATAGGTTACTTCTGGAAGTCTGAATTTTCACTTCAGAGGATTGAGCTTCAGATTTACTTCACATGCTCTGTCTAGAACTTTCTTGAGGTTTATGTAATGCTATGCTTCGCTATTGCCTCCTACTAGTAGATCGGCTATTATTATGGCACAAGGATAACCTAAAAAAATTTGTTCCATTGCATGCTGAAAAACTTCACTTGCAGAATTCATTCCAAATGGCATCCTCAGAAATCTGCATCTGCCAAATGGGGTACTAAAAGTAGTTAAAAATGAGGATTTACAATCAAGCATCACTTGCCAAAATGAACTCTTTGCATCCGAAACAGAAAATACAATGATATTTGGTATTAGATCTGCGACTTCCTCAACTGCACACATTGGATGATATTGCCTCTTTAATGCTTTGTTCAAATCTCTAGGGTCAATGCATATTCTGATTTCACCTGAGCCTTTCTTGTGAGTGGCTACAATGGATGACATCCATTCAGTTGGTTCTGTGGCTGGACAAGTCACAGCTTGCTGCACCATCTTATCCAACTGAACTTTGACTTTATCTTGCATAGCTATTGCAACTCTTCTTGCTGGAATGACCACTGGAGTGACTTAGAGGTCTAATTTCATAGAATACACAACTGGAAGCTTGCCCAACTTGTCGTAGAAGAAAATGGCTTCTGCCAAACTTGAACTTGGAACCACACTCACACGATGAACTTCTTTAGCAAAAGAAAGCAGATTCATTCTCAATCTATCTTTGAGACCTAGTAAAGATTGCACTGGTCATCTGACTACATAGAATAATAAGTTGTAACAGTTCTCAGCCAAATAACAGGAAAGTATTACACAACCTTCGGTTTGAATTTCTTCACCTACATACGCAACACGTCTCGCACTGCTGGTAACATTGAGTTGTTCATTGGTTCTCACTTTTGCAAATGTATCTTCTGATATAACAATGTACTTTGATGTGGTGTCTACTTTGAGTTCTGTGAATTTTCCATTGATCCGAACTGTGCAAAACACTTAACTCCTTGTCAATAAGTTTGCTGCATCAACTCTTTCTCGCAGCACTGATAGACTATCTACGTAGAAAGCTGATTGTTTTGGCTCTACTTGATCAACTTGTTTTCTTGTATGACTTTTCTTTACAACTGTGTGAGGCTTACTTGATTTGCAAAACTTTTGAAAGTGGTTCCATTTCTTACACGTATGGCACTGCAGAGCATATGCTAAACATTTCTCTCTTTTAGACTCATGGTTTGCACCGCAGTTTCAACAGTTAACAATAAAACTAGACTTGGGTTTTGCTGACTCACACTTGTATGGTACTGAGATGGCAGTGGAGCTTGCACTTCTAGAACTTTCTGGAAAACTTGCCAACTTCTTTGGAATTCCTATAGTCGCTCTTTGCTTAGGCCTGTTTCTGCTTGCCATGTGTTGCATACTATCTACATTTGCTCTGGAGCTTATGAAACCACACTTTTGTCTCTTGTAGGCATGTTTGTGAACCTTTCTGTCACCTCATGGATCAGACAAATCTCTGTTGCTTTGTTTAATGTCAAATCACTGTCATGAAGCAAAATCTTCCTCACTGCAGCACTATTAATACCGTATACAAGTTTATCTTTTATCAGCTCATCTTTCAAGTCACCAAACCAACACATTTTGGCCTCCTCAAGTCAATTATATAAGCTGCAAATGTTTCCTCTGGCTTCTTATTTCTTGTGTAAAACAAATGCTTCTCTAATGTAATGTTTGTCTGAGGATTGCACATTTCTCTGAACTTACACTTTAAACACTCTGGGTCTTCTCTGGATTCAGCTTGCACAACAATATGGTGGTCTGCGCCTTCATCTTCATACACTGCTGGTGTATATACAAATGATCGCTCTCTTTCTATAGCATCAGATCCTGCTAGATTTAACAAAATAAATGCCCTTATACATGCATCTCTATCTGCATAAGCTGCTTTTATAAAAATATCACACTCCTGTTCAAATATTCTCCAGTTCTCTGCAATATTCTGGTCAAACACAAGTGGTTGTGGTTTTCAAAATCCATTTGCCATATTAACACATTTTAGTGAAGGGTGTTGCAAATACGTACAAATATACACACACATATGGGCATAAGTAATTGGCATGAACATTCAGTTTGGCTAATTCTCTTCTGCTTTATATCTCCACTTTCTTTCTTTGTGCTTATCCTTCTTTGTGGTTATCGGTATTGTGCGAATGAATAACCACTCAGTGCTTTCAGTTAAGTAGACTTTGCAAAATAAACCTCTCAGGCTTCTCAATGCTTTATTGCACTTTGTGAAATTCCTTTTTAAATTTATTAATGCTTCACTGTGCTTTACAAAATAGCTTTTTAACTGATTTACTGCTTTATGGAGCTTAATGGAATACTTTCTTGGACTTTGCAATGCTTTTGTGAAATTTTTGATAAGTAAAGGCAGAAATGCCAAAATCATTGGCTTTCGGAATTGGTAAAGGCAAAAATGTTAAAGTAGTTGCTTGGAAATTTATCGATAAAGGCAGGCATGGAACAGTCATGCATTATCACTTATTAAAGTCGTCGTTTTGAGAAACATTCAAGAACTTTGTAATGCAACTGAGGAATTCACAAGCACTGTAATACTCCTGTAATCTTTTGTAAGAAACACCCTTCTTTAATACAAGAAATTTGTTAAGCAATTGCACGATGTGAATAATCAGATTTTGGTTGCTCAAATTCAATGTCTTTTGAGGTATGAGCACTTTGTATATGACTAGATGCAATACACTGAAATGTTCCAAAAATGGCAGCACCTTGCCAGGCAACTCTTTACAGTGCAAGAAGCACTTTGTAATGGTGACACTTTGCGAACAGCCACATCCAGCACAAGAACTTTTCTTCGAACAACCATGCTTTAATTGATTTACACGAGATAGTTACACTTTACACCCAGTGAACTCTTTGAAATACATGCATAGTAATAAGCACACACATTAAGCACTTATACACACTCTGAGATACTTCAAATGACTTTAGTTACTTTTTTAATAGCAAATGAAGTTGTAGTAATGCACAAACACAGCAATTGCCTTGCTTTATTTTTTATCTCCTGTGCCTCTTTTATTTTTTTATTATTCTTTGTACTGATTAAAACCCTTTTCTTTTTTTATGCCCAGTGTACTTTCTTTTGTGCTTGCTTTACTCTAAACGTGCCCAGTTCTCTTAAACACACTCTTTCTGCCTTAAACATGCTCATTTTATAATTTAACGTGCTAGTTTAGTACTTTAACATGCTCATTTTGTCAAACACTTTTATCTTAAATATTTTCTTTACTTAACAAACTTTTGAGCTTTCCGCTTGCCTGATAATACAGTTTATGCCCTTGTAATCCCTTTTCTTGCTCTTTGCATTGAGTAAATAATTTGTGTTGCTTTTCACTACCTTTGATTGCTTCTGGTTATATACACACTGCTTTCTCTTGGTTTTACCTCCGCTGTCACCCTTACATCTCATGGCTCTAAATGTTTTGTTCTTTCCCATCCCGGTTCTGACACCATGTCGCTTTCATGTTGGTACACAAATAAACAAGTCTTCATGGGTTCTGTTTAAGAAGCTTTATTCTATACAAACACATTACTGTAAAGCTTATTTGACTATGACTAAGTAACTTATATACAAACTAACTGTTGTGATCATACATGCTTACACACTGGCTGCTGCTTCAAAATGGCACTAGGGATTGCATGTGTCTGAAATATAGTCGTGCATGCACAGCCTCACATGCTTCCTTAAAGACATAGTGCACACACACTACACCCGATCTACATCAACCCTAACTGTGCCACTGCCCCTAACCACAAACCTTCATATTACCTTAGAAAAAAAACTTTTCAAACAGTATCTTTAGTCAAAGTACCTCTGAAGGTTCTGTCTGGTTATTTTTGTTTTACTGATTGGAAACCAAAAGCATTTGCATTCCTTTTTCGATTACTGCAGATTTAAGATTGTTTCACTTCAGGATTTTTTAATTTCACTGTTTACTTTTAATGTTATGTGCATCAGTGCTTATATCCATCAAAAAAATCCCATGCCACTTATTGAAAAGAGTAGGGAATTACTGTGCAGCCCTGGCCAAATTTACTCTGAAAAGAGGCCACTTGTGTAATGGATTTAACCTGGCCAACAAAGGATAAATAATTAATATATCTAGCTCTCATGTGTGTGTGTACATATATAATTTGAATGTTAATATGGATATTTTGCAGGCACCTTAATGTCTTTGGGAATCAGCTGGAATTAAAGCCCTGTTTTTCTAAAGTATAGCCAAACAATCCACTTATGGTATGCTGATGAGGTCATTACAAGGCAGAAACATGCATGTCCGCAGCTAGTGGGGTATGTTTTTTTTGGCCTGAATATACTCATAAAGACTTAAAAAGTAAACATTAATGGACATTCAGAAGCCACGTAGTTGAAGCACTGTATGTCCTTAAGGATTCATTTGCATATATTCCATGGGCCTCCATTAAAGGAGGTTTAAGGTATTACACAGTGAAGTCTCTAGCTTGGCTGTGTTTTTCTTGTATTATTTACTTAATGATTTGTCTGTTTGATCTTTCTACCCTTTGGTTTGGTTATATATATCTGTAGCGATATGTATATAATGTATATACATATATATTATCTGTACCTGTGTCTATATATGTATATATATATATATATATATATATATATATATATATATATATATATATAAAATCTCTCTCTCTCTATATATATATATATATATATATATATATATATATATATATATATAGATATAGATACACACACACACACACACACACACACACACACACACACACACACACACACACACATATAAAGAGGCCACTAACCTAGTGGAATTAATCTGGTTGCAGTCAACAAAGGATAGATAGATAGATAGATAGATAGATAGATAGATAGATAGATAGATAGATAGATAGATACATAAATAACACATGTGATCGAATCCTCCAGCTTCTTAAGATACAGATATATATATGGGTCTATGTTCTTTAATCAAAAGTATTGTTCATCAAACTGCACTTCTATTTTATTATTGAAAATGCACTTTCGCGGACAAATAAAGAAAGCTAAACATAAAAACAAAAAACAACACAGTAAACACTAATATGCAGGGGGGCAAGCCCCCCTGCACCCCCCAAACTCCCCCTACTTTAATATTCTCACTCCGAGATCGCACTACAGTGGGGAAAAGGGAATATTCCCTTATCCCCAATGTACTACGATCTCAACAAGAGTTTCCTTAATTGTACATCAACAGAATACGTTGATGTACAACTAAAGGCACATGCTAACGGCATGTTTTGTTTTTTGTTTTCTTTAGCAAAAGTGAATTTTTGAAAAAATGCACTTTGGCTAAAGTGATTTTGACAAAGTACGGTTTGATGAAACGTACTGTCGACAAAACAACAGGGACCCATATATATATATATATATATATATATATATATATATAGAGAGAGAGAGAGAGAGAGACATATAGGTTCATAGGTTCATAGGTTGGTACTAGGCTATCTGCCCAAAGACATTTATAAGCCTAGCCATAATGTGTTGGCTTTCGCCACCCCCTTAGATTAGTTCCCTGTGCCTCTGTCCAACAAATCCACTAAAATGATTCCCGACGTAAACTTTCTGTTTACCATCCACTCGTCAAGGTTTCTTTAGAAGAGTGTTAGTGAGGAGCTCTGCCTAATGTAGACTGAGATCTTGTTCCAAAGCATGGGAAGTCTCTGGGACAGGAATCTATCCCTCCAGCAGATCCTATTTATTGTTGTGGTGAGGTTTAGCTCCCTAGAGTGTGTGGCTCGAGGGGATAAGGTTTTCTTTAGGTGGAACATGTCCATCAATTCTGGGTTGGACATGGCCTTGTATGTCAGGCAGAGATCACCTCTGAGTAGGCGGTATGCAACCGAGTACAACTGGAGTTTCTTCAATCGAGCTGCATAGGGCATCTGTTTGAGGTTAGTAATCCTCTTGGCGGGGTACTTCTGTGGTCTTTCCAGCTGTTGCAAGTGTCTTGTAAGGTACATCCCAAATGGGGCATTGTACTCTATGATGGGTCTGATGATTGATGAGTAGAGGGGCACAATGACCTCTTTTGATCTGGATGTGAACCCTTTTGTGATTAGGTGGTCCACATAGAAGGATTTTCTAACCACTTTGGCAATGTGATTATTAAAGGTGTGATTACTATCTACTTGGGTCCCCATATCCCTTATTACATCTTCCATATTTAGAGGACTACCACCTATGTGATAGTTTGTGGATACTTTGTTTTTTCCAAAGGGGATGACTATGCACTTTTTGGCATTTAGCTTGAGGCCATCATTTTGACACCAGGTATCTGTCTCAGTGAGACCATTTTAGAGGATGCCTGTGTCAGTTATAGCCCCTAGTTTGCAGTCGTCTGTGAACTTGGTCAGCCATAGTCCTCCTGTGCTTGCCTGTACCTCTGAAAAGTATATGCCGAACAGGAGGGGTCCTAGGACTGAGCCCTGGGGAATGCCACTTGTAATCGGTTTAGAGTCTGACCTAGCTTCTGCAACTCTCACCATGTGGGTTCTGTCCGTGAGCCAGTTGGCAACCCATCTTGTGATGTAGGGTTTTATGTTCAGTCTGGTGAGCTTGTCTATAATACCAGAATGGGGAATGGTGTTGAAGGCCTTAGCGAGGTCTAGGTAGGCGGTGTACCACCTTTCCCTCATCTATAGCCTTGGTAACTGTCTCAAAGAAGTCCACCAGGTTTAGGAGGCATGATCTGCCCTTAACAAAGTCAAACTGGGTAGGGTCCAGTGTTTGGAGGTTCCCAATGTCTCTGTTAATGAGTTCCATGATGATGTGCTCCATAGCATTGCAGACTAAGCTAGTCAGGCTTATAGGATAGTTTCCAGGGTCTGTTGTGGCTCCACCTTTGTGGAGTGGAATAACCGTTGCTGTGTGCCACTCTATGGGTATGTAGCCTGTGGAGAGGCTGAGTTTGGACAGTGTGTTTAGGTGAGGGGTTAGTTCTTCTTTGAGCTCATGTAGGACGCAGCCTGAGACACTGTCCAGTTCCATTGATGCTGTGTTTTTGGCTTTGGAGAGGGCTGTTTTAACCTGAGTGTCTGTGATTTCCGGGACTCTACAATCTTCTGGTATGGTTATGGGCCCTTTTGAGAGTGAGAGGGGATGAAGTTTGCTCTGAACCTGTTTGCCAGGATGTTGGTGATATCAGCCGGTTCAGTGTATTTTGTGCCATTCTGCATTAACTCTGAGCAGATCTGAGCATTGCCACTTAGAGTCTTGACATAGCTAAAGAATGTCTTGTGGTTATCTTTGGAGTCCTTGGCAATTTTTCTTTCAAAGCTCGCTTTGGATGATTTTATGAGGGATGGTAGTTTCTTGCTGATACTGATCAGGGATGTCTTCCCTTCTTGGGATTTTACTCTTTTCTGTACTAGTTTCCTCCTTCTATTGTATAGCTTGTTTATGGCAGGAGTCCACTAGGCTGGTTTCCTCTTCCTGGAGGAGTGAGTCTTGGTTTTGCTTGGGAATGGCACGATCCATGCATTCTTGTAGCTGCCCTTAGAATGCATTAGTAAAGGATTTTGCAGCTTGGACAGTGTTATCCTTCGACATGGGGGCTTTGAAACTTTCCACCTCGGTCTTAAGTAACGTGAAATTTACTTTTGAAAAGTTTTTCACAGTGGTTTTCTTGTCCGGGGGTGGGGGCAGAATATGGATATCCAAAGTGATTTGTTTATGGTCAGATCTAACCAGCGAGGGGTTGACCTCTGGTGTGGAACACCAGTCGTCCATGTTGGTGGTGACCAGGTCCAGTATGTTGTCACCTCTGATGGGAGTGTTGAGCAGTTGAACCAAGGCATTTGAGTTTATAAATTCTAGAAAAAGTTGGGCAAGGGAGTTAGTACTTGAGTAGTTCTCCAAGTTAATGTTTGGGTAATTGAAATTACCCAATATTAGGGTGTTTGGTAGGACCTTTATGTTTCCTAGTGTTTCCAGAAATGTGGAATGGGGGTCCTGGGACATGGTGGGTGATCTGTAGCAAGCTACAATTTGAATTGCAGTTTTGCCCATTGTTAATTGCATGTGGATGATCTCTGAAGTATCGTGCTGTGCCACTAACCTGGAGGTCTTTTGTATTTTGGTTTAGGTTCTGTGGCCGAAATGTATGGTATGAGTTGTAGCCTGGTAGTGCTGGGGTGCTCTCTGGAGTCGTAAACCATGTTTCTGTTACTGCACATATACTGATTTTCTCCATACTGAGGAATGTCTTGAGTGCGTGCATTTTGAGGTTTAGACTTCTGGCATTGAGTAGCATTACCTTCAGTTTTTTTTGTTACTTGTGCTATTTACAGCGGTGGGTTTGTCTTTTGAGCCTTGCTTAAAAAAGGCACTATGGGGGTGGCAAGAACCTTGGCCAGTATTCAAAAACCTAAGCAAGCTGTTTCTAGCGAAGCAGCGTGGCTTGTCGAGCACGTCATCCCAGGTGGACAGACTCTGGATCCCCTTTGAATGACACCAGAAACTTAGCCAATTGTTGAAATCGAGAATTTTTTCTTTATGCTGTGGTATCATTCTTGGTGAGGGCAGGATGCTACTCAGGGGCAGGGTCATACCGGCCTGGGCTACGTGATTAGAGAGCTCTTCCATGTCTCTCTTCATGTATATGTGTATACATATATACACACACATATATATATATATATATATATATATATATATATATATAGAGAGAGAGAGAGACATAAATTCATAGATAGATAGACACACACACATTTCTATCTCTCTCTATAACATTGACTAGTAATTAAAATAATGAATAATTGACTCTGTCCCCAGTGATGCCAACATTTAAAAGACAAATTTCCCAAACAACAGATATACTGAAAAACAAAAAGATTGCAAAAGGAAAACACTTTGCATTTGCAGTCTTACAAGAATAAGTCCATAATCACTAACAGACCAGATTTGTCTGATTAACTAATGGTACAGAAAGAGTTTTTCTAAAGTAAGGTGCAGAATTAGGTTTAGGGGTAGAGTCCAGGTCATAAGATTTTAGTAATGTTGGCAGGGGGCTTTTTTTAGTTATCCTTTGTTGACCAGGTTAGTCCCACTAGGCTAACAGCCTCTATTCATGAGAGACCTGATGTGGCATTTCAAATACTATCAGATATTTGGCCAAGGCATCAGTAAATTTGCTCCACTCTTTCTATAGGGACTGCAGGTTCTTTTACATCCACGTCAGCTAACATGAACTCATGCAGATGGGACCACAGTTTAACATCTCATCCAAAGGATGACACACTCAGGAGTGCAGTATCCTTCTAATGTTACACTGCAGTGTCACTCATCCAGTCTCCTGGAGTGGGAATAGAACCCACAGCTTTCTGGTCTTCCAGCATAAAAGTCCAGTGTGCGAACTGTTGCACCACTGACACGGCATCTGTTTGCTAATAATATTTTCAGTTCTTTCAAGTTATTTAAGTTGTTCTGTCAGTAAGCATTTAGAGTGGAGCTCCACCAGTCTCTGCCTGAAATTTATTTGAACGACACACTTATCAGAGTCTCAGTAAGTTGAATTCTTCAGTAAATGTCATATTCTGATTTGATATGTTGCTATGGAAGTTTTTTTTGGTGTGTGTAGTCTTAATAAGTTGTGGGAAAATATAGGTACTTGGGAGTCAATCTAAGTGCACCCACACTCTTCACTAACAAGGCAGCAACTGAGAAGGAAGACAGAACTACACAGCATGCCGCAATCATGCTCAGTTGTATAAATAAGCTTAACGTTACTGAATTTTACATTACAGTTACACATCTGAAGAAACATTTATTCCCTCATTTTATTCTGACTGGTATCTACTATTCTGTGATAGCTGTCACTACCTAATCTCCTTTTCTCTCTGTTTTCTAGCTCCACTGTATACCTTCCTTCATCTTTTTACTTTTGCTTGTCTCTTTTGTATTTACTTTGCTTTCCTTTATTACCTCTATGACTCTTCTGATAAGCTAGATTCATAGATTCACACATGATTACTAGGCAAATGGCACAAGAGCCTTGACAAGCTAGCTAATAATACCCAGGTTATGACAATATTATATCTTAACTCCCCAGATATGGGATGGGGTAGTATCGGGGTAGTGGGTCTTTGGTTGTTGGAGCCCTGAGTCATTTTACGGGTCTATATTAGAAGCATGAAAATGCTTCTGAGTGAATATGGAAGCAGCGACACATGTTCATCGAATCGCATTTAAGCGATTTGATGAATATGTCATAGGGCAAGGAGATAGTTAGCCAAATTCATGGATTCGCCCTTTTCTTCCCTATAGTGCAATCTTGGAGTTGGTATATTTCATTAGGGGGTGTGGGGGCAGAACTCCCCACATTGGGGGGTGTGGTGGGCGAAGCCCCCCCATCTGTTTATGGTGTTAATTTTTTTTTTTTAGCGAACAGCCGTGTAAGTTTTTCCCTAGGGAAAAATTTACTTACGTGGCCGTTCACTATTTTTAGGTTTCGTGCATTATGTGTCGACTTTTACATAGTTGCACATATGCACTTTCAATCTTATAATATAGACCCCGTTTTACAGACTGCCTCTGTCCATAATGGACATGGACAGTACCCTGGGAGTGAATTTATGATTCCCCATACATTTGTCCAAATTCTTTTTGAAGAAAATGAGGGATGGGCTTTACTTTACAAAGAATGGAAGTTTATTCCATAGATGAGGCAGCCCTTGGGACACAATTCTGTCTTACCAGCAAGTTCTGTTAGAGTTAAAAATAAAGTTTAGGTCCATGGAATTCATAATCATTGTATAATTTTTCTTGTGAACTTGTAACATTTTCATCAGAGCTGGATCAAAGAATACCTTGTAGGTCAGGCATAATTAAGTTCTAAATAAATGATATGAGACAGAGTAAAGGGATAGGGCCTCTAGTCGAACTGCATAAGACATGTGTTTTATACTTTTCTATTTTTTTTTAGTGAGAAACCTCTGGGGCCATTCCAGTCGGCGTAAGTGCCTGGTTAAGTATATGCAGAAGAGAGCACTGTACTTGATTATGGGCCTGATGAGGGCCAAGTACAATGGCATCATGACTTCCTTTGTCCTTGATGCCATGCCTTTACTTATAAGTTGAGCCACACAGAAGGATTTCCTCACGATCGTAGCTACCTGGTGGCCAAAGTTTAGGCTAGTATATATCTGTGCTCCTAGGTCCCTTACAGTTGGGTCTACTTTTAGGGGTGTGTTAGCAATATTATAATTTGCAAGGATATCCAACTTTACCAAAGGGTATGATTATGCATTTTTTAGCATTTAGCCTCAGACCTTGGTTTTGGCAAAAGTTGTTTGTCATTTTTAGGCCTGTTTGTGGGATATCAACATTGTTTGAAGATTCAGTGATTGCTCCCAGCTTACAGTCATTGGCGAACTTGGTGAGCCAGAGGCCCCCAACATAGGTCTTCAGTTTAGAGAAGTGTATACCAAACAGGAGGGTTCCAGCACTGAGCCCTATGAGACAGTGCTAGTAACAGGTTTCTTATCAGAAGTGGATTCACCTATCTGGACAACATGTGTCCTGTCAGTGAGCCAGTTTGCTATGCACCTGATGATGTAGGGGTTTATGCCTAACTCAGTAAGTTTATCTATGATGGGAGATAGTGCTGAAAGCTTTGGCCTGGTCTAGATAAGCAGTGTGTACCGTTTTACCCTATCCATGGCCCTGGTGACTTTCTCAAAAAAGTCTACCAGACTGAGCAGGCAAGACTTCTCTTTGACAAAGTCATATTAGGTCTGGACCAGTGTTTGGAGATTTTCTACGTTATTGATCAGATCCATGATAATTCTCTCCATGGCCTTGCAGATTAGACAGGTCAAGCTTATGGGTCTATAGTTCCCTGGATCAGTTAATGGGCCCACCTTGTGTGGAGGAATGACTGTTACATGCCTCCATTCCTCTTGGACAAAGCCCGTCCAGAGGCTGTGTTTAAAGAGGGTTTCTAGTGGCCTTAATACATTCTGCTTTAAGCTATTTAAGAAGAATCCTGGAATGTTGTTGGGACTCATGGAGGCTGTGTTTTCTTGGCTTTAGAGAGCGCAGTAAGGACCTGTTCTCTCATAATGATTGGTAGGTGATTGGTTGTGGGTATTTCTTTGTGTGTTGCAGAAAGTGATGGGGGTGAGAAGTTTGAAGTGAACTTGTCAGCTAGCAGGTTTGCTATAGTTTCAGGATGGGTGTAAGTGCTGCTGTTCATGATTAACTCAGCATATTGCTGAACATTTCTCCTGAGGTTACAAACATAATTTAAAAAGCCTTCTGGTTATCTTTCACCTGGAAGGCTATCTTTGCCTTGTAGTTTGCTTTGATATATTTGACCAGCTCTCTAATTTGTTTGTTTAGACTGGTGAGTATCTTTTAGACTGATTGTCTGTTCCTTCTTGGCTTTGGAGGGGATTTTTTTTCCTTTTGTTGAATAACGTATTTATGCTAGGAATCCTCCAGGATGATTAATTTTTGCCCGTAATCATACGTTTGACTTAGACAAGTACTGCCCCCTCTATGCAGCTATGAATATGGTTGTACTCTGTGTCATCCAGGTTTAGAGGGGCTTGGAAGTTTAATAAGCTGTCAGTTAGTTTGACGTAAGTGGCCTTAGCAAAGTTCCTAACAGATTTGGAGTTTGATGGGGGATCTTGGTTAGTTTTAATACTAAAGAAGATAATTTTGTGGTCAGATCTTACCAGGGAGGCATTAATGCATGGGAGGGAGTGGCATCGCCCCATGTTTGCGAGTATTAGGTCTAGGATATTTGTACCTCTAGTCAGGGAGTTAACTAGTTGCTCCAGAGTGTTTGTGTTAATGAAGTCTAAAGGCTTCTAAGGAAAAGAATTATGGGTCATATAAGTCTTCCAGTTTATGGAAGAGTAGTTGAAGTCACCCATAGGAATGGTGCTAGGCTGAATGTTAAGGTATTTCAGTAGGTTTAGGTAGGAGGTGTGGTTTTCCAGACTCATGTTAGGGGATCTGTAGCTTGCAAGGATATGATAGTGTTGTCCTACCTATGGTTAGTTTGACATGGAGCAACTCAAGCAGGTCATGTTGCTGGGCCAGTCTAGCAGTGTACTTGTCCCTTATGAACACTGAGACACCTCCTTCCTTTGTTTTATTCTGAGTTGAGGGGGGAATTGACATGTATGAAAGGCATTGTAGTGTTTGATAGCCAGGGTGCTCTTCATGGTTCAGAACCATGTTTCTGTGACTGCACATGTCTGCATTCTCCAGGGTGAGGAGTGCTTCCAGAGACTGCAGTTTTTTTATTTAAACTCCAGAGCTGAGCAGCAGTAACTTTAGGTGGTCATGACTGACTTTTGTTATGTTGGAGAATTTAACAACTTGGCACAGCCCAAAAAAGGCACTATGGGGATAGATAAATAAAGTTTTTGCCAGTACTTGGAAGCCAAGTGGTGACAAGTGCAAACCATCTCTGGCAAAACATTGTGGTTTGTCGATCCCGTCTTCCCAGGCTGATAGATATTGGATCCCCTTGTAGTGACACTAGAAACACTCTCTCTCTCTCTCTCTCGCTCTTTTTTCCATAATCATGTTTTGATTTTTGATGATGAGCTAATTAGGATCTTCACCCACAATTTGTTCCTTCATATTCTCACTTGCCAGTCCCTGTCTTCTCTATGATTGTCCCATCTTTTTATTGTTTCTCCCTATAATCCCATACTTGTTTTTCAGCATGCAGTTTCTTTAGCCTGCCTCCCATGGTAACCATACAGAAGTACAACTGCTATTTGCCAGGGACACCTTAACTTCAGCCTCTGTCTCTCTCATGCCATCAGACTTGTACAGTATAGGCTGTAGGATTCTATAGTTCCTACTGAAATATTACAAAGTTGGGTGAATCATTCTCTTCCACAATCTCTGTCATTTTGTTTTTCCCTTTCTACCCTAGACATTGCTATAAACTACTTTAGCAGTCAGTGCACTTACTTTGGATAGTTCCTGTTTGGTCACTCTCTGTCCATACTGCTCCCTTTCTTCAGTCCTTTGTATGACTTCACTCTCTTGTCTATGCTTCTCCAGTTCTGCTGCTCTGTGTTTGACTCATCAGTCTTACTCCTTCCTCACTTCCTATTACTATACCCATCCTGAATGCCATCTTCCACCTGTTTTCACCAAATTAGTTCTCTGTTGTTGCAGTGTTATCTGTCTCTCATACTCCTAAGCTCTCAAATCTTGTTCCTCAAGGTACTTATTGTTGTATATCAGTTCTTTCCAGCCCCTACCTCCTTTTATTTAATTTTCTCTAATCTCACATTCCTGTGCCTCAGCTTTGTTCTTGTAAAGTCCTACAAATCTTCTATCCAGATAATGATTCACTATGCACCCCTCCCCCAACTCAGTTTAAAGAGAGAACTGTGCAGAAGTGCTTTTGCAGTCTGGACTTCATGAAGTCAGTTTCTTCTAGGCTAGTCAGCAATTTGTCCATGGCATAGAACTCCTTCACATGTCATCTGTTCCTTCTTACCTCACAGGAACCCCTACCATTGTTTCTCTGTCCACTCCCCAAGCCAAAATTTGAGCCCATTGGTCATTTTTTTCCATAGTAAACTGGCAACTGTGACATTTATAACTTACGAAAATGCCTTTTGGCTCTCCTCTTTTTACAAGGAACTGTGACATTTCTTGCTCATTTCTTTGCCTTACTGACTGACACTTCAGACAGGTCATTTATGTCCAGATGTACCTCAACATGTGGGTGGTCCTGCTACTTGAAATACAAAATACCACAGCATACATGAAATGACCTGTGTCAATAGATGGCCTTTTCTCATAAGGATCAGCCTTGAGAACATTTTTATAATCACATGGCATCTCTATTCTTACCTTTCCTCTACCTGATTCCTTTGGTGATTGGGTCATCATCTATCAGCATAACTTTACCTGTTCAGCATTTGCCTTTTTTGTATGGTGGCAGAGCATTGGTTAGCATTGCTGCCTTACAGTGCTTAGTTTTCCTCATTGATTCCTGGCTGGTGTGCCTTCTGTGCAGAGATTGCATTTCTTCCCTGTGCCCACACTGATTTTCACCAGGGTTTCACAATTAATCCCACATCAGAAAGACATGCTGATAAGTAAATCGCTGATATTCAAAGTTTCTTGTAGGAATGTGAATGTGTGAATGTGTGTGTATTATGTAAAGAGCTAATGTCATATCCAAGATTGGTTCCTTGCTTTACACCTCGTTTGCTAAGAGAAGAACTGAAATCTCACACGATCTTGCATTTTTTAGTTTTACTTTATTTGCTTAAATTTCTTATCTATAGTAAAGCACACCTTATTCATCCCCTCATTCTCTAATTTGCTACTGATAATCTGCACTCTCTCTGCTCCTATTCCTACACCTCCCAGAATTTAATTTCTAGAGGCACAATTTTTGTACCTTTTATCTACCTGCTTAGGTGTATTATACTCATTCGTAATTTGCTCCTTTGGTTAATTTTAACCTCTTTTTATCTTTTGGATTATATCATTTACTTTGTACGGAGACCCTGGTTTGTCTCTTTGCCATTTTTTTTTTTGCTGTTCATATTTTTATACCTTGTAAACCTGTATTTTTTATTAATATATTGTTTTTCATTGTAATAGAGCTTTTCTCCCCAGGCCTCCACTGAAAATGGGCTCTTGGCCCAGTGGACTTTCCTGGTAAACAAATGTCAATAAATAAATAAATCTCTGTGAACCATTTTCAGGACAGCCTGCATGAAATAAAGCAACAATAGTAGTATACGTGGCACATAATAAAACAGGTCAGTAATTCCAGAACATTCCATTTCCAGAAGAATAAAGTGAAAAATGCTAAGCAAAAAAAAAATGTGAAAGAGTAAGCAAATTAAATGCAATATGTTTAAGAAAATTTTTAACATTGTCAGTATTTGGAAGGGAAAAGCAGATGATATAAAGACATAAACATAACATATATGTTCAACAGGGTACCTGTCAAATCTTCGAACGCTCAAAATTTCTAATGTTACATGGTCGAGACGAAACGTTCGTAATTTTGAGTGCACGAAGACAGACTTTCAATGGCACTGTACGGTGCAGATAGGGAGAATTTCCCTTTTCTGCACTGAAGTGCGGTCTCCGAGTTGGTATATTTAAGTAAGGGGGGTGTGGGGGGTGTAGGGTGGCTTGCTCCCCTGCCTACACTGTTAAAGTTTTTTTTTCTGTGTTTTCTTTTTATGTTCGAACATCCAAATGTCAAACATTTGGTCTTGACCATGTAATTTTCGACATTTTGGATGCTCGAACATTTAACATAGACCCTGTTCAACAGGTACAGAATTTAATAAACTGGGTATTGGGAATGAATGAAGAGATGAATAAATAAACCGTAAGTAGATGGGAATGGAATGTAACAACAGGATTTCTAATTTGAGGGGTTGCTAGGTAGTTAAAATTACCTCATAAGTTAAGGTCAAAAGATGATTTTAATTAGCTAGGCATGATGACAGCTATAACTGCGTGACTACGTCCCAGTACTTATTTATTATTCTTCCTAATTCATAGACCATCTTAAAAACAAAATTAATTGCCTTACTCCAGAAATAAATTCCTGCCAGCATGTTGAACACCTGGTGCCTTTCTTTGATTATTAAAACTGGACATTTTGTATTATAAGTAAACAGTACTATAGGACAAGGATTGTACTAATGTTTACTATTCACAATGCATCTCATTAAAATGCCTTAATGTGGGAGCAATTTCCTATCTGATTGCTTAGTGTGTGTATAAGTTCCTGCTTTAGTTTTTAGTGATTAGATATTAGCTTTACTGTCTGTAAAGAGATAAGGTAGTAACTGCACTCAATGACATTACATTCCTCTTAACTTATTGGTACAAAGAATAGACTAGAGAAATGGAGGGACAAAGGGCCATAAACAGGGACAGATACTAAATATTGTTCTTATGAAGGGACAGATACTAAATATTGTTCTTATGAACTTAAAAAGTTGCTAGAAGAGGTTTTGTGTTAGCATGCATATTATAAAGGAGACTCAAATGTGTGTCATTTATTTAGTGACTTCAAATCTAAGTGATTTGCGAAAAAAAACAAAAATTTTCTAAGAATCAGACTAAAAATAAGAGGTAAAATTCTGGACATTCTGTGAAAATCCCACAATTGAAAGTTGTGATGGTAATTTTTTTAGTTGGAACAAGGTAGGTTTATATGTTATACGTCCTTTTCTTAGTTATAAATACTTTTCATCCTGACAAGTATCCTGTTTTCATATTACCTTTATTCTACCTGCCCAACCAATAAACCAGTACTGTTGTTTGTATATTAGTTCTACTCCATCTTTCCAGTTATTCCATTACAATTGATGCTTGTACATCACTTGTGATCTGTCAGGTAGTTTTCCAATACTGATGCTTATGTGTTACCTGCAAAACACCTACCCAACTAGTAATCTATTACAGCTCCTTGTGTACCTCTGTTGTACAAACCATCCCCAGTATTGTGCATATGTAGCAGAACTGCTGCTTGTATATTACCTGTTATATATTCTTTAGGATATTACCTTGTTAATAACATTGCTTGTGAATAAATATATTCACTTCATAGATCAGCACTGCAGTAAACTGTTAGCATTAACTGAAAAAAAAGTCCGAACACTGGAGGGTCATGGACTATTCAGATAAGGCAAACAACTTGCTGAAATTGAGATGTTCACCTGCCTGGGACTATGAATATGCCACTCAAAAGCTGCAGATCCAGACAATTAAGAAAGTGATACTAGAGGATGCCAGGATGGGTTTCTACATTTCAGTGGTTACTAGCTACCAAGGATTTTTTTTTAATTAGAGACATTGAAGTAGTTACAGTAGGTGTAAGATACTTTCCAAACTGCAAGACTACTACAGAGATGGATAAATATGGAAAGGCAAGTAATATGCAGGTAGAGGCCTGTAGGTAGACAATGTTAGTTTTCATAAAAATGTCACTGTGTAGAGGAATAAAGGACAAAGGAATTACAGGACAGACACTATAAGCACTGTTTGGGACTGCATAAGCCTTTAAGGGTTAGTGTAATGGTTAAGGTGCTTGCCTTACAGACACAAGTGCAGGGTTTGATTCTCACATGGGATAATTGGTTAGGCTTAAAATGGCCTACAAGGGCAGTTAGCCTCATACTAACCTATGAACCTAACCTATAAGAGGTGCTTGAAGTGGCAGGATTATGAACATTTGTGTTTTAGAGCCCACTTATTTTTTTGTTATGTTGCTGTGTTGTATATAAGACACATTTGATCAAGTATTCCTTTGCATTGTCTAAGCCTGAAAATGCTATTGTGTCATGCCCACTAGAACAATGTAGGCACATGCTTAATCAAAGTTTTACTAGATATGCCAGTACTGGTATTGCCTGCCCTAAGTAGTTAATAAACTACTAGAGGAAATAAAAAAAAAATCCAGTCTGCACCACTGCTCTTGAATGGAGTCACCTTGGCATGGTGAGATGGGATTAGGGAACTTATAGAGAAGGAAGTGACTGTCCTCACCTGGTACTATCCCTTAGGTGGGATACCTTGGTGAGCTGGGAAGGGGAATGGAGAACCTGTAGAAGGGGAAGGGCAAGAGGCTGGGCCACCTACAGCATTATATTGTTTGCATGTGCAGAGCTTCTTCCACGTATAACTCAATACCCTGTGCATGCCCAGTTAGTGATCTACAGAAATGCATGCAATAGTTGTTACATGAGATTGCAGTTCACCCGTCTGAACAATGTAAGCCTGTTATGACTCTGTCTCCTGTAACAAGCAATCATTTACATTCCCCTGATCTTCACCAGGAAGATCAGTGTACTTTGTGTGCTCCAGGCATTCCCCACATTCTTCCCTCCCTCTAGCAGGCACATTCCCTTTATTCCTGTCCCTCCCCTCCCAGATCCATCAGACATTTGAGTTATTAATTAAACTGAGGTCATCTGGGTCATAGCAAGGGCATTCCTTTTTAAACTAATGCAGTTGATGCATCTCATGGAAAAAAGTACAGTTCTCCCACTGCAGTAGTCTTGGAACCGTGTGGTACATTACAGGACATGCTGATGCACAACAGTTGAGGAGGCTGGCAAAACACAACTCATTGCTTTGATACACAAGTCTACAGAAAAGGAAAACCTAGTTTTTTACTTGTTAGAAAACCAGTGCTCAGTCTAGACACATATTGGTGCTACTATCTAATAATTCACATCTCCATTGAACTATTCTTGTTTGTCCTTGTGTGAAATGACTGCTATTAAAAAGGCTCCATGAGAACCAGATATGGTATCACAGAAAATTCTAAACCTTTCATAGTCTCTAGAAACCTGATTTGCTTGTATGATTTTATTTGTAGGATCTAGTTTAAGTCATATAAAACGCAGAAAAATCAAACCAACATGGGTTTAACTAACTTGTCAAAACACACACACACACACACACACACACACACACACACACACACACACACACACACACACACACACACACACACACAACATCAGTTTGCATAGCACAAGTCTCTCTGCACCCTCCCACCCCCCCAACTACTTACATTTACCAACTCCAAGATCACATAACAGTGGGGAAAAGAAGTGTCTCCCTTTCCCCACTAAATGCTGATCTCAAACATTCGACCAAAACTAAATCGACAAATGTTGTTTGATAATGCAGTCTTTGAAAAATAAAGGGAAACTTTATTTGCACTACACCAAGCAGACCCATTTGATAACAAGATCATGGTACTTTCTTTCTTTATTCATCTGTCTATCCTGATTTATATGCTAGTAATTTATTTATTTAGTGCTTCTCTATTCATTTATTATACTTATTATGTTTACTATATATTGTCAGTGGCTCAACAGGTAGCATATCTGGAATTTTATTCCCCCTCAAGGTGACTGAATTGCTGGCACTGTGGTACAATATCAGGGGGATGTTGCACTCCTTTGAGTCTGCCATCCTTCAAATGAGATATTAAACCGATGTTCCATCTGTCTGAATTTGTGGCAGCTCAGGTTGATGTAAAAGATGCTGTGACACGTTACAAAGAGTAGATGTTCCCCACTGCCCTGGACAAATTTCTCCCAGTAGTATAAATACCAGGATGTCTCCCTTGGAAAGAGGTCACTAGATTAGTGAGAGTAACCCAGTTAAGAAAAGGGATAAATAAATATTTATGCATTTATTGCATATATATATATATATATATATATATATATATATATATATATATATATATATACTTATGTCTACACTTTTCTATCTGCACTATATTTGGGACTGATGTTCCAATGCTGCAGATTTGCCTCCATCAACTGCAGGGTCACTGAACATGTAGTCTGGTTGCTTTTGCTCATTGAGGTGTTTTAGGTATCCAGATATATTAGTTCACAGACAAAGAGTGGTGATTAGGTGACACGAGCTTCCACAGTGGGAAGCTGCGTAATATCAGAATGATTCAAAAGGGCCTTGGACAGGTGGAGAGGAATGGAGAGCACTGGGGTTGGGCAGCCACAGTGCGATGCTTGTAACAATCAGACTGACTAAGGCAAACATATTTCTCTACCAGCAAGTCACTTGTATGAGTGTAAAATATTTTTACAGATTTGTTCTATTATTTTACACAGTCTTGTTATGACTCTATATCCTGAGTAAAAACAGCAACATTTTCACATCTTGGGCAGAAGACCGTTTACACAGAGAACAATATGAATTATTCTGGCTAGCAAAGCAAAATAAAACATTCCATACTGAAACTAAAAAAGAACAGCGTTACATTTATGAAGCAGGCTGAAGAAGTATGAATAATGTAAGCTTTTGGTTAACCCACAGAAACTGGTAAGATTTTGAGGCTGCATTCACTATATTATATGCTAACCTATAATTCTGGTTCTGTTGCTGCAGGTTTCAAAACATCTACATTCTTTGTTGTAGACGATTTTTGAATATGTCCCAGTGGGGTAACTTTCATAGCATCCTGGAGTAAAATGAGCCGTAGTGGCAACTTTGTTTGGATTCCAGTCACCCTCATGGTTACAATTAAAAATATAAAAAAAATGTATTATAAAAAGTCAATATAAAAAGTATACTAAGGCTGCACACTATAAAATAAGCACAACTCTGTTTGCATACATTATTGCTTCTCTTCAAGCTAATAGATGTTTTCATATTTGCAAAAATATTAAACAGTTATTTGGATCAACAGAAACAGATTGAGTAATATCTTCCAATATCCATTTTTTTAAAAAAAATGTACATATATTATTTGGTACCTAATTGTTTTTAATGTGTTGCTGTGGCATTTTACAATAATTCTGTGTCCATACTTTTAAAAGTTTCTGCTTTGGACTGGAACAAGAAGTTGGTCATATGTATGGAAATGCTCATAGGTTCATAGATACATATTAGTAAACTGATCTGTGAGGATCTTAAGAAGCCTAGCCTCACATTCCCATGGTAGTTTTTAGCCCTTGAATTTTGCATACAAATAACACAGAGATGGGCAAAATAAGGATATGTTGGGGCATTTACATGTTTACTGTATCCACAAGGGACAGGAGTGCTAATCCTGGGGATTTTGTGGTTACCCATGCATTCATCCAAATTATGTTTGAATAGATTAAGAGAAGTACTTCTTTATGTGTAGTGTACCTCTCAACTGTCCCTGATTTTCAGGGATGTCCCTGATTTTGACTCAAAGTTTGACTCTGTCCCTCTTAATCCCTTCTAAATCTAGTGACTTTTGGAGGAAATGTGGTGAATTACACTTAATGAATAATGACAATAATTAAGAGTTATAAACTTCTTTTACTTCAGAAAATGTGTATTAATTCATATGCTCTGATTCTGTCAATGTTTCAAGTTAATAGCATTAATATTTTTAAAAGTGTCCCTGATTGACCCTGATTTTTTCATGACTTGTCCCTGAATCTGTTGAAATTTGTTCCCGATTGGTTGACAGGTCTGTAGGAACACAGTTCCATAGAAGTGGCATACTCTGTGACACAAACCCATATGTTCTATTTATTTTGCAAACGAGATTGATATCCCTTGAGTGAGTGTTTATGATATCAGTGGACTTGCAAAAGGGATAGACATTGAGATGGTCTACATAGTTTTTATGATACAGGCTACTGATTTTTTTTTGAGAAGGCTTTGTGGTCATTCCACTTGTGACAAATGTTTGCAGGGACACCCTTACAACAGTGGATACATGGTAATCAAAGGACAGTTTATTGTCAACATAGGTTCCTAGATCCCTAACTACGAGATAAATTTTCAAGAGTGAGTTGTCAGTGTGATAGTTACAAGGGTGGAGGGGGGGGTCATGCTTGTCAAAGGATACAGTTACATACTTCAATGGCATTTAGTTTAATCCATGGTTTTGACATCAGATATTTGTTTGGCACATACGCTATTGAAGGATCTTTGTGTTCTTTGGGGAGTTTATGAGGATACCAATTGTTTACAGTCATCTACAAACTTGGTCAGACACAGCCATTAACATTAACTCTGACATATGAGAAGTAAAGTCCAAAGAGGAGTGGCTTAAGCACTCAACCCCGTGGTTCACCACTAGTGATAGGCCTTTTGGAGGTAGAGCCACCCGACCTAAATTCCTGTGTTCTATCTGTGAGGCATTTTGCTATCCAACAAATTACATAGGGATGGGCATTTAGCTAAGAGAGTTTGTCTTCAATACTCGAGTGTGGTATGGTGTTGAAGGCCTTTGTAAGTACTTCAATATGTTATTTAATAATACATGTGATAGCTCATTTTACCTATTCTGAAGAAGTCTCCCCGTCTATAAATAGAGGGGAAACCCACTTAACCAGGTTTAATAAAGTTGTTGTGTTGCTGCAGCCATCCATTAATCCTCAACCCCTTTTTCCCATTTTGCACATGGGGTCAGGGTGTCACCTCCACAGTGACAATCATCTTGAGCTAAGGTTTACACTGCCAGGTGGCTAGCTCTGCCACGGTAGTTCATTCACACCACTCACGCGTACACACACTCTCACCTACAGCCAGTTTAGAGTGTCCATTCCACCTACTGCATATCTTTGGAATGTGGGAGAAAAGCGGAGTATCACAAGGAAACCCACATGACTGCAGGAAGGGCATGCCGACTCTGCACAGAAGGCACCCCAGCTGAGAATTAAACCGGAGGACCTCTTGGCGTGGGTGACAATGCTAACCACTGCACCACCACTGCACTATGTATTTCTGCATGTAGAGTACATTTTTTTCCATTTTTTTATTTCAGTAAGTGCCATGCACCTTGCTTTTCTTTTTGAAATTGACAGTGTTGCCATGGAGAAAAAGAGTACAAAAAGGAAATAAAAGGCACTCTCAGTGAAACAATGATGAAGCCCTAACTATTACCAAGGTAACCTGGGATCATTTAGCAATTCAGGCTCTGGGGGTGACAGAAAAGGTAGGCTGGAGTGAGTAGTTGAAGCTGTCTCCCCTATCCTGAATCAAGGCAGCCAGACTGTTTTCCTGAATGCCTGTCTTCTAGGATAGGCATGAGATGTTGTAAACAGCAGATGGGTTAAGATGTCATTGACTAGCAAGGTTTATGTAGCACAACAGCCATACAATATCTATATTCAGCAGGCACGGAGGACTATGTATGCAGCACAAGGATGGGATTGTTGGTGTCTGCTGGTGTATGACTACCGTGTGGACTAGCAGGGAAGCCAAAGCAAAAAAACATTCATCCTTCATGGATTCCTAGGTAACGGTTTTACATCAATCTGTTCTCACCCACAGCTAAAAGGTGTTATTGGGAATAAATAGGCTTTCAAGTGAAAGTGGCCTGATGGTTGGCAGGCATTGGGGGTTAAAAATAACTAAAAAAAGTAGTGCAGTCTCTCTCTAAATGAGTGGAGTGATATTTCCACATTATAGGATCTCACCTCACACACATAGAATGACACACCAGTGCAGCCATCGTGGGGTAAAACAAAAATTAGACAACAATAGTTAGCATTTAAAATGATGCAGCAAGATTGCTATGCAGTTATAAATTTTTAATGGGAGCAAAATCTTCAAACCTCTTGTGGGGTCAGCCAGGGTATGTCCCCCTCCAAAAGAAATTGTTAATTTGATGGAGGAAATAATTAAATTAGCTTGGAGAAGATATGGGGTCTTATACACTCTGTGGTATATTTTGGAGTATTTTTCATCCCTATATTCCATGTCTGTAATGTACCAAGCAGTACTTTTTAATTTATTTTTATTTTATTTTACATTTGTTAACCGGGAGTGTCTGACTGGATACATGTCCATTTTCAGTGGAGGCCCAGGGAGAAAAGCTCCACATGTACAAAAGATGACAATCAATATTCATGGTTACATTGAAAAAAAATGTAAACATTTTAAAAGGTGATTAAATATATACATGGTAACATTGAAGTTTTAAGATCTTTATAGGTTTATAGTATGAAGTATGTACAGAAATTATTGGACAGGTTGTGAGAGTATAGAATGACATGATACTTAGATAAACGTCATGAATGACAACCAGGAGAAAAAAGGTGGTTAGTTAAGAAGGAGAGTTATTGGAAATTAGATGTAGTAGGTTAAAAAGCATGTGCTTGGAATGTCTAGGAAAACAGGTCGATATAGAAGAGTTAAAAAAAGGTATGAGCATGGTTAGGATAGGGAGTTAGAAACAAAGCATAAGAAAGGATAGGATTGGAAGTTAGGTTAGATTTAGTTAGTATTGTTCTAAAGGTTGTTGAGTATTATAAATAATCGGGTGGGTTTGGTTTAGAAAGTTGATTCAAACAGGATAAGGAAGTTGTTTATATTGCATAGTTTACCTACTAGGGTTGTATGTATATTGGGTTAGTCTGGGTTTAGACATGGACATAGCCAATGCTTGTTTAGGTGATTCTTTAGGGATATTTTGAATTGGGGTAAGGAGGCTATAGTGTTAAGATCTGGAGGGAGCATGTTCCATTTTTTTGCCAGCTGAGTTGGAGAATAATGATTCTCCAGCTCAGCTGTTGGCTTTGGCAGATTGCACATGCATTTTGTTGGATGAGCGGAGGGATGCTAGGTTGCTGTAGTGGGTGATAATGTTTGTCAGAATGGGTGTACTGTTAGGTTGGTGGAGGATTTTATGAATAACTATGAGTTGGTTGTACTGTAGTTGATTGGGTAGTTCTAGCCAGTCTAGTGTTTTAAGATTTAGACAGTGATGGGTTCTGTAGGCTGTAGCTGTGGCAAATCTAGCTATATTGTTATAGCAGCTCAATGCAGCTCCAAGTAATGGCCAGTCAGAAACTCCAGCACAAATATGAACAGGCTAAAAACTTTTTACTCAAGTGACAAAATAAAGTAAAAAATAAAGTAAAAAATAGCGTAAACCGTGGTTTACTTTATTTTTATTTTTTTACTTTATTTTGTCACTTGAATAAAAAGTTTTCAGTCTGTTCGTATTCGTGCTGAAGCTTTTGACTGGTCATTACTTGGAGCTGCATTGGACTATTTTACTGGTTTGCTGCTGATTGTTTTTTTGTTATAGCAGCTATCTAATTTGTTTAGATTTGATTTCCGTAGGTTTATGAAGATGTGTGAGGCATAGAGAAGGGTTGATAGGAGATGGGTATGAGCTATGGCTGTTCTGGCAGGTGGGGCTAGGAATGATTTAATCCTATACAAGGAGCCTAGTTTTTGTTAATTGTTTTAATGGTTTTGTCTATGTTGTGTCTTTCGGCTTTTCTCGGTTAGGGGTCACCACAGCGGAACTCCAGTTCGCTAATGATTGGCAGTAGATTTTTACGTACTGGCTTGCCGGGCCCTAATGCACAACCTTCAACAAAGGAACGCCCATTCACGCATGTCGCCACACAGAAGACGCTCTAACTGAGAATCAAACGGGCAACGTCTAACTGCGAGGCGACAACGCTACCGCAGCACCACCATCGCAGATCTATGAGTGTCAAATGTTAGGTTATTGTCTATTATTACACCAGGAAGTTTTGTGGATGGGTCTGGGGAGATAATGGTGCCATTGTTAGATGAGATTGTAATATTTGGTGATGTGGGTTTATGGGTGGGGAAGAAAAGTAATAGTTTGATTTTGTTAGGATTCAATAGGAGACGGTGATAGTTGAGCTAGTCCTCCACTTTGTTGAAGGTGATTTGGGATAGGGCTTGTAGTTCTGAGGGGGTGGTGGCAGAAGAGATAAGGGTAGAGTCATCTGCATGCTGAATACAGATTGCTTCTTGGATAACTTTGGTTAGGTCATTGATGAATATGGAAAAAAGGAGGGGGCCTAATATGGGTCCTTGGGGGATACCAATGGTGACTGGAAGAAGGGGGGATAGATTGTCTTTCCATAATATTGCTTGTTGTCTGCCTTGCAGGTAAGAGTTGAACCAATTGATTACTAGGTTGTTTAGGCTGAGTGATTTTAGTGTGTCTAGGAGTAGATGGTGATTCACCATATCGAATGCTTTGGATAGGTCGAGAAAGAGGGCAGAGGAGAGGATGTTGCGATTACAGTTTTGATTTATTGTGTGGGAAAAGGACAGAAGTGCTGTTGTGGTACTATGGGCAGGTCTAAATCCATGCTGGGATGGGGCTAGGAGATTGTTCTGGATAAGGTGAGTCAGAATTTGCTTATGTATACATTTTTCCATTATTTTGGCTATGGGAGATAGGATGGCTATAGGTCTATAGTTAGAGAGTTCAGTGGAATTGCCCCCTTTATGAAGTGGAATAATGTGGGAGATTTTCCAGATGGAAGGGACATAGGATTCGCAGATAGTACGATTGATTAAAATGGAGATAGGGTAAGCTATTTCATTAGTGGCCTTTTGTAGAAATTCTGCAGGGAGCAAGTCTGCTGCAAGGGTGGTAGGTTTGAGTTTCTTAAGTAGGGATTTAATATAGTCTGTGGGGATAGGATCAAATTTAAAGGGAAGTAAATTATCAGCAGTGGGTGAGGTGGTGTTTGAGGAGTTGGGAGGTAGGTTATTAGCTAGGGACTGAACTGTTTCTGTAAAGAAAGTATTGAAGGCCTCTGCTACACTTTTAGGGGGTAGATGTAAGGTAGCTGAAGGGGTGGAGGTTGTGGATTTACCTGGATGGAGCAGTTTATTAAGGCCTGACCAGAATTTTTGTGGCTGATTCTCGTGCTTTTTCTGTAAGTTGAAATAGTAGGTTGGTTTGTCTAGCATGGTGGATTTTTTTGCCTCGTTTCTCAATTGTTTGTATCTAATGTGGTCCTGACAGGACTTTGTGGCTCTCCAGGAGGTCCATGCTATGTTCCTTGCAGTTAGTTTTTGTTTAGTACCTTTGGTTAACCATGGAGCTATTTTGCTTTTGGTTCTGATATTTCTTTTGGGAGTATGCCTGTCTAAGATGGCTAGGAATGTAACATTGAAGTGTGAGACTGCTTCGTCAAGGGGAATTAGCTTTAGTTTGGACCAATTGCATGACTTAAGTTCAATCTGGAAATTAGTGAGGTTAAAGTTTTTTGTGCTTCTAATGGTTTTAAGGGTATTTTGCTGAGGCATATCATTCCTTTTTCTGATTATATAGGTTAGGAAGTGGTCACTCATGTCCTCTGGTAGGGTGCCTGAGTTATATAACTGAGGTTTGTTGTTTATTAGTATCCAATCTAGGATGCTTTCTTTTTTGTTGGGCTTATTGATTCTGGTAGGGGAAGTTATAATTTGGGAGAAGCCATTTAAGTTAATGTGGGTGGTGGGGAAGTTTGATGAACAGGTTTTCCAATCAATATTGAAGTCTCCTAGAATAATAGTATCTTGGGGGTGGGTAGTGGATAGCCATTGGATGGTACTTTCTAGGGTCACTATGTTGTCACCTGGGGGAATGTAGATACAACCTATGTTGATAGTTTTGAATTTGTTAAGTTGGGCATTTATTATGAGTGTTTCAGAGTTCTTAGTTAACAGGCATTGTGGGATACAGATAGTGGATACCTGTAGAGTACATTTGTACATGATGGGTACTCCACCACCTTTTCTGCCTTGCTGGTCAAGTCTTATTATATTGTAGTTAGGGGGTATAATTTCATTATCAGGGATAGAGGGTTTGAACCAGGTTTCAGTAAGACATAATAGGTCAGGGGAGTGCATATCCAGAAGGGCATGTATATAGTGGATTTTATTATTTATACTTCTAATGTTAAGGTGGCAGACTAGTAGTGAGTTATGGGCATTATATGAGTGCCGTAGATTGGAGACATTGATATTTGTGGAGCTAGTGGTATCAGGTAAGGTTGGGCCTGAGTTATGGTGGATATCCCCATCTACTATAAGTGTTGGTTGAGACTTCCTTAGTAGCTTTTGGATTTTTAGTAGGAGTTGATGATAGTATTTACTGTTAGGGTTAGTGTAGGTAGCTCTTAGGGGATATAGAGGTTTTGGGGTAGTGGAATTAGACAAAAGGTGGGGTTGTAATGGTGTGGGATAGTGGTTGTGGAAGCTAGCAGTGGTACTGGATGTAGGATATTGAGAAGTAGGTAGGCTGTGTTCATAGGATGTGAGGAGATAAAGTATGACAAGTGGGGGTATGAGGTAGCAGAATGGTCTAGATTTTGGAGATGAGATGGGAGTTGGTGGAGACATTGTGGGGTAAGTAATGTTGGTGTTAGGGAGTGTGGGTGGATAGATGCAAGAGAGTGAGGTATGGGGGAGTGGTGGGTAATGGAGTGTGGGTTAGGGTGTAAAGATAGATTGTGTTTGGTTGGCTGGTTGTGATATGTGGGGGTGGGGGTTAAGGAAGGGGTGTAGTTAGGTGAGTATAAATCTAGGAGTACTGGGGGGCGGGTGGAATTTGGGGGCAGGGTGGGGGAGTGGAGTGAGCCCGCAGGGCAAACGGAGCGGGTAGATCCAAGAAAGGTGAGTGTCAGGACAGGTTGGGTTGGGAACAATCAGCTGTGTAGATAGTTGGGCAAGTAGGCCAGTGTGCACAGAGAGAGAATATAGGCTAAGAGTACTAAAGGTGGGGAAGCTGATATGGTTGTGGGGGGAATGGTAGTAGGTAAAAGTAAAGAGTACAATGCTGTGGATGGTCGATTAGGAGCTGATAGTAAGGCTGGGGATAATAGATGGATACCGTCCGCCCTCTAGTGTCCAAACTTTGTAAGTACAGCAAGGTTCCTTACAGAGCCAGAGGCTGGGAAGCCTATAAACTGTGGTCTTATCATAGCCATGGGAAGGGCAGAAAAAGCTAGATAAGTGGGTGTAGAGAAAGGGAATGGTGGCTGCTACAGAGTCTGAATTGCAGTGAGTTCTAACCACCTGGTAGAGTTGTGGGAATAGCTTTTAGGTTTAACACATCTCAAGAGTATATAGACATACTTTGGAAAGATTTCCCTTGAAGCTGTAGAGGTAATTCTTTCAGGGGGTAGGCTTTGTAGGACCTTGGCATAATAAACATGGCTTCTTAACCACTTCCAGTAGGCTGAAGTTATTGTCTGCGTTAGGCAGGGAATCTAGAGAGAATGTGAAGAGGTGAGGCAATGAGGAAAAGGACAGTTACAGATACCAAATAGGCAGAGTAGATAATACTTTACAAATATGCATTGTTATACAGGGATTTGTAGCTATCAAACATATTTTAAAAAGTGTTAATATTTTTTTACAAAATCTCTAGGCAGCATACAGACTACTGAAGAAACATGCAATTTAAGCAGGGATGTTTATCCTTAAGAAACACTGTTAAAAAACTGTTACAAGGTTAAAACAATAGGCAGTGTACAACATACTTTAGAAATGTTCTGTTTTATACACAGATGTGTAGCATTACAAACAGTATAATACAAGCGTCAGCACTGGGAGCAAAATGTATAGTTATCTAAAGTACTAATGCGTTTAGTGCCATGGTGATTTTACAGGTAGGAAATCTAATGGTAGATATGTTAGCAATTATAGACACTACCTTTCAGTTCAGCAGCTTATTTCAATGTCCAAATTAATGGTTGCTAGTGTATAGTACAACTGTAGACACTACCTTTCAGTTCAGCGGCTTATTTTAATGTCCAAATTAATGGTCACTAGTGTATAATACAGCTACTTTCTTGTTCAGTTCATACTTTTTCATTAGAACCCTTCCATTGATCAGAACCAAGGTGGATTCACCCTAAGAGGCTGCCTTATCCTTACTATGATGTAGCAGTCACAAATACACTGTAACGTTTGATAATAGGTAGCCTTGTTCAGTAAATTATCTGCTAACCAGTTTGGGTACACTACTAATTTAAACAGCATCTATATGTAACGCCAAGCCCACACGTGTCTGAGCAGGTACAGCAGGGCCGGTGTTTTCTGTTTGCAGCCTGTGTAAGACAGGTATACTGATTGTTCAGGCTTAATTCTTGTAGTATACCCTTTTTCCCTTGATATTATGCCTTTAAAGATAATGGCCGAGGTATACAGCCTCTGTGAGTAATAGGAAGTATATACCTTAGTAGCGTGTTTCAGGAACACACACAACTCACTTAAGTAGAGCTAAAATAGGGTGGAATTCAATAGGATATAGTTGTGATTAGCCCAAAATGATAGTTCTATTGTGCTTAGCTGCAATCACTGGGATGCTAGTTTGCTATGGAGTGATATGGGGCTCTAAAGAATGGCGCCAATTCCGCACAAGTCCGTGCGAGTATTGTAGAGTCAGCGTTTACTATATGCAGTCGTTAGTTGGTAAGGGAAACTTTCTCTACAGATTAATATCTGATTTAAGCCCTCAAACTTCTGGTAAATGCATCTAAACACAGCAGCCTAGTACTGGAATGCTAACGGTTAATAGCACATAGCTCCGTTGGTGGATACAAAAACATACACCTCCAATTAATGAGCACAGAATGCAGAGTGGGAACCAACAGTACAGAGCTGTGTTGGTTATACAAAAACATTAATTCTGTCCTAGACTTCGATGTCCTACCTAGGCAGGTAGGGAGGTAGTGCACTGATAGTAATCTCCAGATAAAACTCATATACATAGCATACAGTCTAGACTAACCATAGGAGCATTTAGATCTATCATAGAGATTAAAACAGATAAGACCATGTACTTAGCATGCAATCTAGGCAAACCACAGGGAGAATTAGATTTACCGTAGAGACATCACAGACAAACAACAACACTCTTTAACAACAGTCACAGTACCTTTCCTATGTTGCTCAAGGATAACAGGATAAGTTATCTAATCCCTTGTAGTGATTTAATATTAAAGCGTTTATGCAGACGAACAGCAAATGCACATAACAATTATTAATTCTAGGCTAAAACATTGTTATAGGCATCAGCAAAACACATGAGTACTTACTAGGTGGGAGAGACTCAGAGCGGGGCTCACAGCAGCCGAGTGGGAGAGCAGGGATTTAAAGATGGCGCCCTAAGGTTCAGTATGTATTTGTTACCTTAGGGGTGGATATATGTCTGGGGGAGGAGTTAGTAGCAGGTAGAGTAATGAGATAGTTCAGATGTGAGGCTTTGAGCTCCAGGAAAAGAGGGGGAGGGGCAGTAGCTACTGATGACAAACAGGTCGGCAGGTAAGCTGTCGGGTGCAGAAGGTGACCGAAGGAGTTAAAGACAAGAGAGATAGAGAGTTACAGTAGAGTATAGTTACACAGAGGGGAGCATACAGATGGCAGAAAGGGAAAGTAGTGGGGGAGGAACAGGATGGAGAGAGAGCCAAGAAAGATGAGTGTCAGGACAGGTTGGGTTGGGAACAATCAGCTGTGTAGATAATTGGGCAAGTAGGCCAGTGTGCACACAGAGAGAATATAGGCTAAGAGTACTAGAGGTGGGGAAGCTGAGATGGTTGTGGGGGGGAGGGGTAGTAGGCAAAAGTAAAGAGTACAATGCTGTGGACGGTCGATTAGGAGCTGATTGTAAGGCAGGGGATAATAGATGGATACTGTCCTCTCTCTAGTGGCCAAACTTTGTAAGTACAACAAGGTTCCTTACAGGGCCAGAGGCTGGGAAGCCTATGAACTGTGGTCTTATCGTGGCATTGGGAAGGGCAGAAAAGGCTAGATAAGTGGGTGTAGAGAAAGGGAAGGGTGGCTGCTACAGAGTCTGAATTGCAGTGAGTTCTTACCACCTGGTAGGGTTGTGGGAATAGCTTTTAGGTTTTAACACATCTCAAGAGTATACAGACATACTTTGGAAAGGTTTCCCCTGAAGCTGTAGAGGTAATTCTTTCAGGGGGTAGGATTTGTAGGACCTTAGCAGAATAAACTTGGCTTCTTAACTACTTCCAGTAGGTTGAAGTTATTGTCTGTGTTAGGCAGGGAGGTTTTGAAAGGTTTCCCTTGAAGCTGTTGAGGTAATTCTTTCAGGGGTAGGCTTTGTAGTACCTTGGCAGAATAAACTTGGCTTCTTAACCATTTCCAGTAGGTTGAAGTTACTGTCTGCGTTAGGCAGGGAGGTTTGGAAAGGTTTCCCTTGAAGCTGTAGAGGTAATTCTTTCAGGGGAGTAGGATTTGTAGGACCTTGGCAGAATAAACTTGGCTTCTTAACCACTTCCAGTAGGTTGACACTATTGTCTGCGTTAGGCAGGGAGGTTTGAAGAGGTTTCCCTTGAAGCTGTAGAGGTAATTATTTCAGGGGGTAGGCTTTGTAGGACCTTGGCAGAATAAACTTGGCTTCTTAACCACTTCCAGTAGGTTGAAGTTATTGTCTGCATTAGGCAGGGAGGTTTGGAAAGGTTTCCCTTGAAGCTGTAGAAGTAATTCTTTCAGGGGGTAGGCTTTGTAGGACCTTGGCAGAATAAATTTGGCTTCTTAACCACTTCCAGTAGGTTGAAGTTATTGTCTGCATTAGGCAGAGAGATTTGGAAAGGTTTCCCTTGAAGCTGTAGTGGTAATTCTTTCAGGGGGTAGGCTTTGTAGGACCTTGGCAGAATAAACTTGGTTTCTTAACCACTTCCAGTAGGTTGAAGTTATTGTCTGCGTTAGGCAGGGAGGTTAGGAAAGGTTTCCCTTGAAGCTGTAGAGGTAATTCTTTCAGGGTGTAGGCTTTGTAGAACCTTGGCAGAATAAACTTGGCTTCTTAACCACTTCCAGTAGGTTGAAGTTATTGTCTGCATTAGGCAGGGAGGTTTGGAAAGGTTTCCCTTGAAGCTATAGAGGTAATTCTTTCAGGGGGTAGGCTTTGTAGGGCCTTGGCAGAATAAACTTGACTTCTTAACCACTTCCAGTAGGTTGAAGTTACTGTCTGCGTTAGGCAGGGAGGTAGGTGGAAGTGACTCAGAGCAGGGGCTCACAGCAGCCGCATGGGAGAGCAGGGATTTAAAGATGGCGCCCTAAGGTTGGCAATAAAATCCTTAGATTGCGTTCTTCTCAAAAATGTTGCAGAACATCTTTATCTTGAATTTTAATGAAACAAATAATTTTAATGTTATCTTATATCACAACATATAAAATAAACTACTGTCTTTATATAAAAATACACATTCTCTTTTTCTTAATGAAGCCAAAGGAATGTATACTTGTATTTTGACACTAGTGAGTCTGAAGACGTAAGGTAGCAACACTTTTTTTTGTAAACTGTGTTATAAATGTTGCAGTTTGTCAATTGTTGATGGTCATTAAGACCTGAATTTGACCCTACCTGTGAATGTCAGTATATTTGAATTGCTTCATAAATTTTCTGCATAAGAAAGGTATGCAGTCAGCTTTAGACAACACATAATATGAGTGAACAGCACTAATGGCAGCATCTCAAATATTTGGATGTCACTCTGTGTGTGTAAAAATGTTTTCTGTTATACATTTGAAATGATAGTGATATCAGTTTTTATAGAAATATGTGTAGTTATAATTTCATAGAAACATGCTAATGATATGATTATTCATACCACACACACACACACACACACACACAAATATATATATATATATATATATATATATATATATATATTTTTTTTTAACCTGAAAAGTATGAAAAATGTACATATTTGTTGTGAAGACTGAAATGGTCTGAAATGTTTTAGTAAATGTATCGGAGAAGTAGGTTATCTTGATTACCTACAGCATACATGTGGATGATTTCAGACATGAAGACACATTCCCCTGGATTTACTAAACTTCCGTGCAGGACTATCTTAGTCCTGCACGGAAGTGACCGTTTAGGACCAGGACAGCAGTGCGCCATGCATATTAATAAGGCGTGCTGCCTGAGCTCCTAGGCTTACACGGAGCGTGTAAGAGTGCAGGGGGCATGTCTGAAAGCAGAGCTCTCAGAATAAATACGTCCCTGCAATGTAGAACAGTAGAAAGGGGTATGCAATGAGCGAGACCACTCACAGGTGTCTGCATATCCCCACCAACAGTCCCCCTTGTGTATAACAGCAACACAATGTAGTAATAAAATGAAGAAACCCTAATTTTTTAAATAAAAATCTGACTGAAGCTAACCGTAGGTGCGCGGGTGTGCCCATCGCTTAGCTACAGTTAAAGCAGCTTAAAAGGCTGAAGAGGATAACAAGGAGGATATATGCAAATGAAGCAGCACAGCAATAGTGTAGTGGGCAGAGCATTTGCCTAATGTGCAGGCATTCCCAGTTCAAGTCCCACTGCAGCACATTCTGTTTTACATGACAAAGCATATTATGACCAATATTTTTGTTGCATAACCCACTAAATAACATATGAAATGGAGTACTGCAGTAAATGCACATGTGAGGTGTCAGTATCATAATGAATAAAGCACTAGTAAGCAAGTCTAAGCACAGATAAGTAGTAGTAAGCATAATTAAACACTAGTTAGCGGGCATAAGCCTGTTTGCACAGTGGTAAGCAATGCCTACACTAGCTAAGCAATTCCAAAGCTAACTCTCTGTAAGCAGATGTAATGTCAGGTTAGCAGTGCTTACAGCTGCACAAACCTGCTTACAACTGCTCAAAAGTGCCTTAATCACTCTGTATCCAATGGCCTTGTTCTGCCCACCAACAAAATAAACAGCCGTGCAGGTCTCGAGCCCAGGACCCTATACACCATTGCCCCAGTAGTTATCCACCAAGCCATCACAGAAGTACAGAAGAATGAGGTAGTAGTAAACATGTCGCCACCATAGTATAACCAAACTGAACCTGTGAAAGGCATCAGTATACAGTCATTTATTTATTTAACATTTGTTGACCAGGAATGTCCGACTAGGTTCCACAGAGCCTGTTTTCAGCGGAGGCCCGGGGAGAAATGCTCCAGATGCATGTCTTTGGAATGTGGGAGGAAACCAGAGTACCCGGAAGAAACCCACGCGAACACAGGGAGAACATGCAACCTCCACACAGAAGGCACCCCAGCCGAGAATCGAACCGGAGAACCTCTTGCTGTGAGGCAACAATGTTAACCACTGCACCACTGTGCCGCCCATATGTGCCATAACCCACTACATAACATAAATATGTGAACTGGAGTACAGCAGTAAGCCCAGAAGTGAGGTGTAATTGTAATAGAGTGTTGAAGTCCCCAATAAAACACAAGGACCCCACAGAGTGCACATACACATCAATCAAGGATACCAGGCATACATATAAGATGTAATGAATAATAACACAATGCCAAAAAAGGCATTATAATGAAGGTCTAATGTAAGCAATGCTAAGCATTGCACAGGCCAGCTTAGGAGGTGTGAGCAATGTGTAGACCAGCTAACTCTTTGTGCCCAGTGGTATACCCCTTTAAACAATGCCAACCTTAGGTAAGCAGGTTTGCCCATAGCTTAGCCTTTTCAAAACCGGCCAGTCACAGAAACGTACAGGAAATCGGCCCTACTTAAACCCAAGAGGAGGGAATACAGCTCATAACTGGTTGTAGCTTCCCCTTCCATGCACTATGGCAGTAAGGGGAGAAGGAGTGTGCTTCCAGGTGCAGCACTGATACATGCAGGAGTCCAAGGTCATGGCAAGACTCCTAGTTAAAGACCATGCACAGAGACTGCTGCAGGGCCAGTACCAGGGCTCCCAATATAAGCTGGAGGCCTGGGACCATCTCGCCCGAGACCTCACCAGTGCCACTGGCATTCCCCGAACTGGTGAGCAGGTCAGGCACCACTATGCCGACCTGAAGCGGCGGAAGGGGGACCTCTTGGAGGAGTGGCTCCAAGAGGCTAGAGCATCAGGGGATGTTCCAGATGTAAGTATCACCCCAGTATGTGTGTAATAAGTGCCAGCTCAGGTATATCATGGATAGGTATGACTAAATATTCCTCTTATGTCCCCCACAGCTGCAATGGAGTGGGCCGTGAACCAGGAGGCCCACATCTGCCACCTGGCGTGGTTGCGTCGCGAGGTAGGTCAGTAAAACTCATGCTTTTACTGTCATAGGAAATAAAAATAAAAGTAGCAGTAAACTAGTTGCTAGTATAAAACCTGTATTGTTCAAGACGAGTACTGCATACACTAGAGAATATGGCAGGAAAAGTCTCATATTGTTTGTATGGCAATAAAAGTGTAATATCCTGACAAAACAAGTCTAACTGCTGGACTGCATGTGTATATTCTGGTATCATATGGTACTCTAGATTTGCAATCATGTAATAGTACTTTGGTATTAAGCACTGTTACCCACACCATGCACCATAAATTGAATGTGTAGGAATGCCTGTATATGACAGGTGTAATCCCCAGAGGCCATTTAGTACAACTAAGAGACACAGACAGTAAACAGGGAAAATACAGACAGCAAAAGCCGAATAGCACATGCAACTGAGATGAGAACTGTTGTTTTTTTAGCACACACAGCCACGGTTTGAATCCTGCCAGTGGTAGTAGTCTGCATACAAAATCATACCCCATAACTGTACAGATGTCTCCAGAATGTATATTAATGTGGCCCATATCTATTACCTATCAAACTGTTCCCCTGGGAAATCAGTGGGATGATCCCAGACGTATAGGCAGCAAACAGGTAATACAACTGATTGACACACATCTATGACAACAAACCTGGCACATTAGCAACTCCCCAATACCTTGTGTGACTAAGAAGCCACGTATGTCCCATTTACACCCTAACTTGTTAAACTGTGGTCAGAGTGTGTACAGTAACAGAGTGAGATGTATGTGCATAATAGTAATATGGAACCTGGTACTGTGTGTGGAAACATTCAGGTAGTGCTAATAAACATTCCTCACACAGGTCTATCAGATACCAACACTGTGCCCAGAAATACAAGAATGATATGCAGTTGCTCTGAATAATGAGGTATTACACATCACTGCCACCCACACTGTTCCACAACATATAACTGTCTAGGAAATCTGTATGAGAGTGTTGTTATACAAGGTCAGACTGTATAAGCACAGGGGATTAATAAGACAGAAAGCAGATTGGAGATATACAGCAATATCAATATAGCAGACACAACTGTGATGGACCGTGTGTAAGTTGTAGCAGACACAGTCATGATCTGACTCCTGGGAGTGGAATTAGACTGCATACAGATTCATACCCCACAACTGTACACATGATGCCAGGATGTCCAGTATATGTGCCCATATTTGCTGCCTGTCCCCCTGGTAAGTCTGTGGGATGATCCCAGATGTGTAGCCAGCAAACAGGGAATACAAGTGATTGTCAACTATCATGAGAACACACCTGTCACTGTAGCAACCCCCGAAACTGTTAGGAGAGTAATATTTCAAGTATGTCCTATCTACACTCCCATGTTGTCAAACTGTGACCAGAGTGTGTACAGTAACAGAGTGAGATGTATGTGCATAATACTAATGTGTAATCTGGAACCTTGTGACCTTGTGTGGCAACAGTCAGGTAGTGCTAACAAACATTGCTCCCACAGGTACGTTGGATATGAACACTGTGCTGAGAAATACAGACCAATATAACCTGTACTGGTACCGTCCACCCTGGTATTGTAGGGAATTGTGAGTGTTGCAGTTTCTCTGAATAATAAAGTATTACAAGTCACTGTTACCCACATTGTGCTACATAATATAACTGTGTAGGAAAGTATGTATATAAGTGTGTCAGGTTACTAAAGGTGGAAGAGTGCAATATTCTAGATATGTCCAGGCATACCAGCATGTGGTCAACACATGGCCAGAGTCTGTGCAGAAAGAGATGGATAGCATAGTGCAAAACATCAACCTGGAATCTGGGTGTATGTGTATAAACAGTTAGTCAGGGTTGACAAACATTCCCTCCACAGGTATACCAGGTAAGAGGTGTATACTGCAGGTAATACCAGTTCATGTGTAATGATGTTGACAGCCATATCAGTGTCCAATATAAGTCTATAGTGTAGTGTAATAAGACTTGTAAGGTACAGATAACAGCACTGACTAGGAAAGTAATGTGGAGTACAGGAATATACTACTTGTTAATTGACATCTCCCCCCCACCTTATCTCCAACAATAATCAACATACACACCCCAACTGGTATGTACTGACGGATAATGTCCAATTGTTTAATAAATATTTTAATGGTTCCCATGCATGTGCCATATTGAATTATTCCAACATTATTGGCATGGTGCCATCAACGTACCTGCATGCTGTTCTTATTACCACTGTGGTCCCATATATGCATGTGTTTTGCTTGCTATGCAACTTTTCCATATCTGGTGTCTGGGTTAATGGGAATATCTATGCATGCTGTTATACCTAACCCTGGAATGTGATGACTATTAGTAACCCATATATGATGATGAACTCTAAACACTATAGCACGCTTGGGAAGGCCGGTCCTAGCAGTCCCGCCTGTCCCACCTCAGCTGGCAGAGGCACCGGGCACCAGCATGTCTGGGACCCAACCCCGGACCTCCCTGTCTGTTGGTCCTGCACCACCTTTGGGTGGAACCGCCTCAGGGGATGGGGCTGTCCCCCTGGCAGTGGGTGCAGACAGGCACCTGTCACCCATCGCCAGGTCAGAGTCGTGGTGCATAGAGCGATCAATGAGCAATTCAGTGATCTTCTACACCAGCTCGAGGGCCGTGTGTCGCGATTAGAGAGTCAGCCTGGCTCTGCTGCTCAGCCCCCAGCACAGTCACCTTCGGGGCAGTGAAGGTGCAGTGGTGACTGCCCATAGGTGGGGACCTTAGTCCCACTGTTACCACTAGGGGGCTTGTAGGCTTCCGATATCCCAACACCCCACCCCATCAAGGTGTTTACCCCCACATGTGTCATATACTGCCCCTGTATGCATCTTGTGTGTTTTGTCTGTTAACCTACCCAACCTACCTCCCCAAATATACCTAATACCCCTCCCCAACATCCCACTCTCACCTGAAAAAAAAACAGGGCAGTCTGTACCCACAAAATATCTCGCCCCATACATAGCTGTCCATTTCACACACATGTCCACTGGTCTAATTGGCATCACAACTTATTATTGTTGTTCTTACCCCTCTCCCAGGGGTTTGAGTGTCCAAATCTACCTCCAAATTCAGTGTATATGCACAGCTGTTGCTGTAGAAGAAATGGGCAGCTATGGACCTTCCCTCCACCCTGTCTGCACATCCCTAGCTATTTTCCCTACTGTCTTTTCCTCTTTGTGCCCCTTTTTTACCACTTTCCTATCAACCTTTTTTTCTTTTCTTTTTAAAAAAATTAGCACGGGGGTAAGCAGGAGTAAGCACTTTTAAGCAGCAGTAAGCAGGTCTAAGCCTGTTTACGCAGGGGTAAGCACTGCCTACACAAATTAAGCAATTTAGAAGCTACCTGAGTATAAGAAACTGTAACCGGAAGTTAACAGTGCTTACCTCAGAGCAAACATGTGCAAACCCGCTTACAACTGCTTTAAAGTGCCTTAATCACTTTATATCCAATGGCCCATGTTCTGCCCAGCAACAAAATAAACAGCTTCTGCAAGGCTCAAACCCAGGACCCTGCACACCATAGCCAAAGTGATTTACCACTAAGCCATGCCAGATATGAAAAATCTGATGTTTTCAGAAACATATCATCCAGCCCAGTCATGCAACAGTACGGAGAATGTGTACCAACATCTAGATGTATATGTGTGTGTAAATATATTAATATCTAAACAGATACAACATATATCTATCTATCTATATATATATATATATATATATATATATATATATATATATATATATTTTTTTTAG
The DNA here is from genome assembly GCF_019279795.1 of Protopterus annectens. NCBI lineage: Eukaryota > Metazoa > Chordata > Ceratodontiformes > Protopteridae > Protopterus > Protopterus annectens. The sequence continues at coordinate 1,045,488,849 of NC_056743.1, read as the reverse complement.
AAATATGTATAAGTATATATGAACATATATACATACAAATACCTACATCGACACATATATATGTCTACACCTATATGTCTACATATACACAGCAAGTTACATATATGTACACAGATATTTATCTATGTAGATTTATATGGACATAGTTTTATATATATGTAAGCAGATATATATATATATATATATATATATATATATATATATATATATATATATAGGTATATATGGCCATACATCTGTAATGGTAGAGTAACAAAAACAAATATGTCCACATGCACCGTTAATGGGGTAGAGAGGCCCCAAACAATATACATCTTGTACGAATAGGCATTACCCCCCCCAGCCAAACACGTCTGCCCTGGAATACACTACCAAGTGTTGCAGATCCCATAACCATGACCTGACAAGACATGGGCACAAGATGTTAACAGTACTACATCCCACCTGTATGATGTCAGGCTGGTATTGGGAACATATCATGCAGTACAGTCTGCCTCCCATAGGAAATGCAAAATGTGGAAGATATCAACATCCCCAGGATATATATACACAGACATATATATGCAGATAGATGTACATATGACTACACATACACATGCAGAGATATGTACAGTAAGATACATATGTAGAAGGTGCACACAATATGGAACAGCCACTGTGCCTACAGTTAGCACCTAAACAACTGGACACTGTATGGGCCACCCATACAAATGAGAATTGTTACCTGCAACATATACCCACAGAGAGGTCATAGGAAAAAACACCACACACAGATTTGCAGAAATAGGAAACCTTTATTTGAATACTGTTACAGTTCTATATGCCATGTCATATAGCTGTTCAGACACTGACATCCATATAAACAGAGTAATGCAAATGTGAAACAGTTATTCTAATACAGTAGTCAGGAAAGGTTCAAAACTGTTGCTGCCCAAGCCAAGCCCTTCAAATTGTACAATAGTAAAGACAAACTGGGCCACAGGATACCAAACAATCAACAGTGTGTAATGCAGGTGTATAGTTCAGCAGCCTCTATCTACACTCTGTACAAAATTACTAGGTGGTAAAGACTTCAGTTGACCAAATGGGATGTTACTGTTACATAACAGGGCATAACTGACACCATCACAAGCACACTGACAAACAGAACAGTCTGTATGACAGGAGGCAGTAGGCCTGCATTAACCCAATTTATGTAAGTAATGTAAATATAGGTGAATTATATGGTACTGTACATCTAGATACCTCAAGGCAGCACACCCCTAATACCCCCACATTTTGTAACAGCCTAGGTCATTTATGGTGCACCCCCCCAGGAGTCAATAATACAGGGCCATATATCACTCTTACATACACTGGCCTCTGGAGTGCATAAGGGCACACATGTATTGTGTAGGTGAAGCCCACACATATATGGCCCCAGCCCCACCGCATGTGTGGGAGATACAACAGCAGTGGACTGATGGCAGCAATGGCAGTGTGATATACTCACAGCCCACTACAGAACAACCCCTGACAGCATGTCATATGTGCAAGACTTGGTATGTAGGTGGAGGACAGAGGCTGGAACTCAGGCACATATGTGGAAAACTGTTGCCATACACTAAGCAAGTTGCTGGTGTTACAGGATAGTCTGCAACATACCCTTAGTCAGGGAATTGAAGTTAGAAACATAAATGGATGGATCCATGTACTGATAGCACTTAACACATACACTGCCAGTAAAATATCTGACACAGGACCTGTGTGGTGGACAGACAAAACATGATAGGCACACCTCTGGCCACCAAGATGATAGGCCTACAGTTGAGAGCTATGCAGACAGACTGCATTCCAAGGTAAACTAGTATGTACACACACACACCCTGTAACACCAGTACTATACGAAGCATAACACAACTCTATGTGCAGTCTGTCTGTAGTTCCTGAACCTCCTACAAATATGTAGCTGGCCTGAGTGTTCCAGTTCTCCTGTAAGAGTTATTGCTATCTGCTGTCTGTAACACTGATGCCCACACACAGGAAGGATGTCCATCTCACGGGAAATGTAAAGGGACCATGCCCACATGATATAAGGATTTATAGTAGGTGGTTGCCATGACAGTGGTAATTGGAAGCACTACACAGCAAGCTGCATGCAGTTAGCAAGTGTAGGACACTGATTGGTGCAGAGGCCATCACCTACTAAAGCCAGGCTGCAATCTACTCAAAGCAGCTCAATCCATTCACGATATATATCTATATATATCTATATATATATATATATATATATATATATATATATATATCAAAAGAGGAAACTAACAGCCGAAGATGCAGGCATTTAGGTAGCTGCCATTCATAAATACATCATTTCCACAACAGGTATGTGAAGTATATGTACATGTATTAGAATGTAGTACCTGGTCCATCATAATGGGATAGATGATTTGGAATGAGTTATATGTGCCATCAGGTGTTGTTGTGATGATGTTCAACTGAACAACTTCTGTGGACAATAGTGTCTGTCCCTGTGGGTAGTGGGCCATAGCTGTTAACTGTGCAGGTCAGCACTGACAGACAAGATGTAAGCCATCATAGGGTGTGTGTTGTGTAATGGGAAGCATGTATATGATGTGGCCAATAGCTGGTGGTAGAAGTAATGCTATTATGATGGACATGTGGGAGCCATGGCCCACCACTGGCAGGATACTCAGGTGAATCTGTAATGTAGCATGTCAGAATGCCAAAGGTGTGTAATAGGGTTACCTGCAATCAGGTCCCACATATACCCCACTAATGTCAGGCCGTGTCCATATGTGGCACCTGTCTGTGTTGTAGCAAGGTAGAACAGTGCAGCTGTGCAGGAAGGTGTTGTGAGATTGTGGAGATGATGTCTGAATGTACCCCACATTCAGGTATGCATATGTGTACATATGTCACATATATAATATATAAGGATATATTTGTATATCAGCATGTATGTCCAGAAATATACATATACCCATGTGTAGACACATATATGTGCACATATATATGACATCACATATATAGATATATACCTATATGCACATGTCTACATATGTGCAAACACACACACAAACATATATGTATGTAAAGGCATGTCCCCTATATCACTACCACAGTAAAGTGTGCTATGTGTGAGGCAGCAGCACACATAGCAATACACACAGATATCTACAGCTGGCAGTGTGTGCACCATGGATGGGTATGTCACATGTTAGTCCCTTCTTGGCACCACATTGCCCCTGTCTGTGAAGTATGCAATGGGAATATGGGGAAGTATGGCAGGGTACACATGTGGAGGTGGTCAGGATTGGTAGATATAGAGGACAGTCTAGAGGGGTGGTATGTGACACATGTGGTGGGTAAACACCAAGAATGGTGTGTGTGGTCTGTGATGTGGATGCTCCATGGTCCCTAATATGGGCACAATGGGGAACAAGCCTCCCACCCACTGCCACTCACAACAGCAGTCCACGTCCTGAAGTTGCCTAGTCTGGAGGCTGAGCAGGAGGAGCATGTTGGCCATGTGAATGCGTACTGGGTGCCTCAGACTGATGTAGCACATCCCACATGTGTCTGTGGAGCTTGGTATGGAACAGACCCTAGACCTGAGCTCAAGGGACAGGAACATGTCTGTGTGTACCCTGAGGGGGGGCAACATCCCCTGGGTGGTTCCACCTGATGGTACTGCTGTAGCAGTACACGAGGAGGCCCCAGGTTGGCACACACATGTGATGTGGCCAGGTATCATGGGCAGATGGGTGTGGAGAGGTGGATCAGCTGGCCAATAGAACATATACATGTTATTGTGTCACTGTTATAGATCATTTGTTGGTAGTGATAGTCTACACAATCCCTGGTACATGTCCAACAACATGCATAGATATCCCCAATATCACAGACTGTCAGATGTGCAGCAATCTCAGAGCAGCCATACCACTGACATATATGTAACCATAGTGGCCATGAAAATGGCATGGAGGTGAATAGTCTGTAACAGGCCAGCAATGATAGTGGGTACAATCACACAACAGAAGGTGTGGTACAATACAAATTCTGCCAAAATGGTAGTTAAGGTGTAGCTATATATACTGAGTTGTGTGTACAGTCTGTTGAAGATGATATGGTGGGGGTTGACAGAGATGTGTATTATGAACTGTGGTAACCTTGCTGTATGAGTTGCTCAGACCTGTTTCCATCTTTATGTCTTTCAGGCAAGATGTTACATGACATGGCAGGTTACCTGTGTATTCAGCGGATGAAAATGAGGTCATCATCAACCACCTGGTACAGCACTACCAGGTGCTCTTTGGCAGGACAGCCCATGAGCAGCAGGAGCAGACCACCCTGTGGAATGATCTAGTCCACAGGGTCAATGATGTCAGCCTGCATAACCGCAGTTATGAGCAGGTCCGGCATCATTGCAGCGACCTTCTTCGCAATGCCCATCAGTGTACTGCTGCAGTCCAGGGGGATCACCTCGCTACAGGGGGGGCCATGCCATCCATCCCCCCTGACACATGTGGAGGGAGCTCCTGGCCAGCCTCGTGGCACCTGCTCGTCCGGAACATCAACAACAACTAGACCCCTTCGTGGAGGTGGGTGTTACCCACACACCAGCTGAGGAGCATGCAGGTAAGGGCACATGGTACATCAGCAGACCACTGTTGTATAAATATCTGTAGTGGTACAGGTAGATCATGCATATCTGACATGTCATAGATATATTGTGTTGCTGCATTGTAGTGATAAACAGATGTCCAGATGTGGTAGTATTGTGGGAGTTTACCGTTGATGTATGGTAGTACTGCACCCAGCCTGTTGCATTGCCACAGGTGTGGCCACTGACATTGCATATCTCACCCGCTTATGTAGGTCCCTCCGGGATAACAACTAGGCAGCAGCCTGTAGCTGATGAGTATGTCTTATGTAGATGCATGCCAACACACCGGGCATGTGATGGTGATGGTATATTCCATGCACACATCTAACACACCTACCCTGAATGCATGCTGTACATGTGCATGCATTGTTGCTGTGAAATGCACAGTCTCACAGGGGTGCCCATGATGGGGTATTGAAAGGGTATGTCACACACCTGCATTACAACTAACATCCTGTCATTGTGGAATGTGTCCACAGGGAGTAACATATTGTTGGTAGACATGGCCTTCAGTATTGACATGTTCTGAACAACATCCATATACAGTGCAACACCAGTGTATATACCTGTAGGACAATACCAACTGCTGCAGAGATACACTATGGCATAAGGCATTACAGTAGTCCACATTATTAGCTGGGTCTAGGCTTCAACATGTGGTGTTCAGTGTATGGGACACTGCAAAGTGACACAAATGTGTAGGGCATACCTGTCATGCATCTGCATAAAAGCTGAGGGGGGGTCTTAGCATGGCACACCAGTGCACTACAGCAGGGATCCTAAGGATGGCAGGAATGGCTCTATCTGCATATAGTCAGGTCCAGGACCTGTGGCAGCCAAAACCCTACCCACACTGCAATAGTGATGGCATTGTGTGAACACCGTGGGATGTGCACATGAGTAGACCTTGCAATCATGCAGAATAGGGGGACATGTGTAGGGTGGACTGAACATACACTGGCAATTGCAGAAGGCCCACACTGGTATAACCCTGCCATGAGCAGTGACTGCTGTAGTACACACAACAAAAGGTGTGATAAACCATCATGATAAGGGTGTGCACACATATGCCCACATGGTGTGTATGCATTGCGGTCAGCAGCCGCACACCTAACACAGACTGTAGACACTGCATGTGAAAGTCCAGGACATGTGTCACATACAGGGCTTGTGTACTGCTAAGATATGTGGTGCTGTGGTCCCATGGCAGATCAAGGATGTTTGTGTAAAATCAATAAAGGTGTGTACACCCCACATAGCCATGGGATGCTCTGATGGTTTTCAGTGTAAGCATTTCTGCAGTGGTCATACATGGTCTCTTGATGCTGACAGCTGTAAATCAGGCATCAGGCATTCACCGATGACAACAGTCCACATATCCTCCCAGGTATGTGATGCTGAAAAATATAGGGGCTATGAGAAGTAAAGCTGACATAACTGACACAGTACTACACATTCCACAATGGGTTGTACACCTGTGAGTTGTGGTGCACAGTACATGGCAGGGTGCAGAACAGGTACACAGCAATACTGTGTACATGGATGCAGTGGTATCTAGGGGAAGGGCATCACCTAGTCACAGCACATGCATCACACACATGTATACTGTTGCTAGCATGGATTGACTATAGCTGAACTGCATGCTCTTCTGTACCATATGTTCTGCATGTTGGTAGATGGGTAATAGGAGGACTGTTTGTACGATCATTGTGCAATCTCACCTGCATGTGTGTGTGTGTGTGTGTGTGTGTGTGTGTGTGTGCATCCTGGTGGTTAGTTAGTTTGCCTGCAGGGTCACTCTGGTGAAGTGGTGGGAGTTAGATGCACGTATAATGCATGTGTGTGTTTGTGTGTGTGGCCATGTATGTACATGTGTGATTGTGGGGTGTTCATACGGCATGTACCCCCCTTTGGGACCATGCAGTACATGGACATGGACTACCGCATTACACACCAGGAATACTTGTCATGTGTGTAATCACAGGACAACAAATAGTATAATATGGTCTACAGCATGGAACAGACATCCAGAGGGAGGGTAGATTCCAGGTACACACTTACTATCGCAGTCAGCAGAGAGGTCACCTACAACCCATGTATGAAGCTCTACAGATGCATTGGGAAGTAATAGTCAACACCAGGGAGTGTATCCAAATATTACAGGTGTCACATGATGGGCTGACGGAGCAGCATATCTGGCATGTACTGAGCATTACATATACATGACACACCATTGGGAGTTATTATGGATACAACATAGTAGCCCACACATATTAGGGGCCATGAACATCATTCCAGCCATACAGAGGGTGCACACTGAATGACAGCACTGAGGTCTTGTAAATTCACTACAAACAGGTCAGGCAGGTAAAGTAGCAACAGGCCTTGTGTTGTGGCTGCTTGTGTGGGCATTTAGAGGACTGTGATGTTAATGAGTGGTATCAATGTGTGTATGCTAACAAGTGTGATGCAGGATGGGGTAACACATGGACATATATGTGGGACTGTCTATAAAGCCATGGACAGGTAGGTATTATGGAGGTGTGTGTGTGTGTGTGTGTGTGTGTGTGTGTGTGTGTGTGTGTGTGTGTGTGTGTGTGTGTGTGTGTGTGTGTGTGTGTGCGTGTGTACTGTTAGGCAATGCTGTACAGGTTTTAAAGTGTGTTTATTGTTTTCCCCCACAGGTGGCGAAGTGGGTCAGGGTCCCTCCTGCATGAAATCTGATGTAGGTGTCCATACAGACACCGATGATGATGATGATAATAATGTTGAGGCACAGGTGGAGTTGACAGGGGCTGACACTGCACCAACATTTGACATCCCCCTTTTAGCTGCCTCACCCCCGCACACAGTTTCAGTGCCTATACACACCCCATCACCAGTGGCCATAGCAGAGGGACAGCTGCCATTCAGTGGCAGTGCACAGCAAGTGTGGTAACCATGCCTACTGTGTCCAGTTGCAGCAGGTATAGCCAGATGTCTAGCAGGCTGCCACATAGGCAGATGTCCCAGGGTGTTCGTGGTAGGTCCGCTGGACATCATGCCCCTGGCAGAGGTGACATAGCTGCTACCAGCAGAACCATGTTTCAGGCTGTAATGGCAGTGCCAGCACGTACTGAGCATTACACCAGACAGGGCCTTAGGCTGGAGAGGGCTGCTCTCACATCTGTAAGTGACAACCTCCGTGAACTGTCGAGTGCCATCCATGCTTCTACTGAGCAAGTGGATAGATGGCATGATGGCCCTCATCGGCTGTGGTGTGTCCGTGCTTCAACATCTGGTGGGGATGCGGTGAACCCACGTGGATGTGGGCCAGCAACACCAACAGCTGGCAGTCAACGTGGATGTGCTAGGACACCAATGGGCTCCCGTAGTGGCAGTAGCAGCCCAGGCAGTGCAGGGGGGTGTGCTGTCCACACCACACCACAGCAGGCCATGTGCATGTGGTTCTGGCCAGTCCCAGGAGGGACCTGGTACCAGCGTACAAATGTCATCAGCAGGTGACAGTGGCACATCAACACCTGTACTTGGACGTGCCCGCAGTACCCCTGGCAGGCACAGTCCATGTGTCCATGGCTGGAGGCAGAGAACTGCACACCCTGCCAGGTATGGTCTGCAGCTGTCCATAAACACCTGTGTAGGACAGTCACATGGCAGAACTGTGTGCATGCATACCCACACACTATGCAACCACACCTAGGGCAATCCCATACCTACACACACCACATCACCTCAGCCAGCTCCCCAGAGTACATCCCTCACCCACACACATGGTGTCAAATGTATGGCCCACCCTTGGCCTCTGGCAAACCAACACCACACCCTGTGCATATGATGATACCTGTGCCCCATCCCTGTCATCCATACCATCGATGCAAGGACAGGCTGATATGGTTCTGATGCACACAGTGACTGTACAACAGTGTACCCCAGTCCTGCAGTGTAACATGTTGTAGGGAATAGAGTGTGAGGCATATTTGACAGGTAGTGTAGCCATCCAGCAATGATGCCTTATAGCTGTTAGCAACACAGGTTGGTTGTGGTCCCTAAAATGTTATCTAAGTTTGGTGTAGGTGTACATGTGTCAGCACGAGGATGGTCTGCAGTCATATTGCACAATGGGGTGTGTCACTGTGCTGACACCATGGCAGTGACATATCTGGGGTACAGTTGAACACATTTCACTGGTTTATATATTGGTTATTGCCTGTGCCACATAGACAGGTGGCCCACTGAGGCATGTATACCCTGCAACCTGATGTAGACCCATCCACATACACGCACATTGTTACTTGCCAACACTGGGACTAGAGCCCTACCTATAACTGTTGTGATACTGATGTGTGTGGCTTACATTGCACACACTGCACAGCATTTAGGGTGAGGTGTGTTCCAGGTTACATGGTACATGCAGAACATCCCATGGCATGTATAGTATGCTAATGGGGATGTAATGTGTGTATTTGGAAGATATGTAGTGTGGCATACTGTCATATACATATTTACAGACACATAACAGCCAGACACACATCTGAGATGCCAGGGCCTATCGCTGCTAACTACCTTGGCCGTGTCCCCAATGTGTTACAGGTAGGCTGCACACATCACATGCATAACTGGCTTGGATTGTGGTAACAGTTACCTGTATGATTGATGGTGACAGTGGTAACCATAACATGGTACATGGCACATACAGCTGGTGTACCTTGGTGTAATAACAATGTACACAGCACCCACATCCCCCACTGGATATTGTACTCCCTGAAACCCATGATGACACTCTGCCATACCCACCATCACACATTGGCCGTGACTGCGATACAACCCATAGTATACTCCAACATTGATACTACAGGGATATGCAACTCATGCATATGTCACATGCATAGTAGGGTGTCAATCAGGCATAGGTTGCCTGTACATATCCCAGCAGGATACCTGCCATCTGGACATCTGTACAGGGGCTGACAGTCATCAGCCAGGCAGCTAGCTATGCAGTAGCATGAGTGCGTTGACAGAGCAGTAAGGGGTATATACTGTGACACAGCTCACACACTAGGAATATGACAGGGAGTCGTTGGTGTCCAACCATGCTCGCAGGTGTGCCTGTTGTCAGTACTACATTAAGCACTCTGCTCTTGCTTGGGTTAGCACTGTCAACAGTAGTACTGCCATGATACATTACATGCCAGTGTGACAGTAGATACCCTGGGCTACTACACCTGTATGTCACACATTCACATAGTTAGTGCTGTACAGGCCTCATATATGTCTGTGTCCCACACATGACACTCATACCCCTTGCTACTGTAATAACAGCATATAGGTGCAAGTATTACACATGGCATTGCATACACTTATTACAGGTTATCAGACTGGGTTGTGTGTCCTGGTTACCAGGGCTAAGCTATGCTTAGCAATATCAACATTACTGCAATATAACAGCTAAGCTGATTAGCACACTGGTAAGCGCTGCCTACACTGTGTAAGTGCACGTACGTTTACCCATAGCCTAGCATTGCTTAGCTTTGCACAAACCTGTGCAAATGTGCTTAAAGCTGCTCAAACCTGCCTTAACCACTCCGTATCTGACAGTCCTTGTTCTGCCCAGCAACAAAATGAACAACCCTTGCAGATTTTGAACCCAGGACCCTTTACTCTGAAGTCACAACACTTAGCCACTACACCATGATCACTGTGGAGACAGCTGTTGTTTTACCAATATAGCTGTCAATACACATATTGCGTAGTATTGAACAATTGCCTTTACTTTCTATATTGTGTAGTCCTTGTTATTAATATGACTGTTGCATCACATATGTTGTTTTATCATAATGTACACATAGCAGATACATACGTTTAGATACATGTGGGAGAGTATACACAACCATGACGTTTACTCATGACAGGAATATGGTTGTATACATATCATAGGTGTATATATGTCTACATGTACATACACATGTATACTCATACATATGTCTGTATATACATCTGTATAGTGCTACATATATATATGGCCATGTGTACATCTCTTCGTATGTACATATGTATATATACATATGTGTATATATATAGGTACACGTATATGTACATATAGATATATGGGTATATAGCTATATATGTATGCACATCCTATGCGTACATATATGCCTAGTTATGTTGGTATATATATATATATATATATATATAGAGAGAGAGAGAGAGAGATCTACAACTATATCTGCATACATATCTATTCTGATATACCTACTACTGTCACTATATCTGTAGATATCCATACGTATATGTACATATGTATCACTATCTGTACATGTGTAGACATATATTGCTCTGTATATGTATATATCTGGGTGTGTATATGTATATCTATGTACATATACATACCCACCTATATATGTCGATATGTATATGTGTAATCATATATATAGATATCTGGATAATTATATGTACATATATTTTCACCATATGTCCTGGACATGGAGTGTAGTCCTACCCCAGCCCCTATGGTCCCAACTTCATAGTGCAAGGGGATGTCAGGTATGTATAGCAGGTATATTAGTAGACTATTGCTACTGTAATTGGGATTGTCATCACAGACATGGTGTGTGTGGGCGGTCACATCTGCTTTTCACATGTGTGCCATTGGCTACTGACAGACATCCTAAGGACATCATAGTAAAGTACTGCTGCTAGCACGTAATGCCCCTGTGGACTGCAGCAGAGATATTGGGCAATATATGTGGACATTCTGACACACTGTATAGTCCAGAGGTATACACAGAACCCCTTAGTGCAAAACATGTGCACCATCCCTGACAATATGGATGTTAACAGCCATGTAGATCGGTATAACACATATTGACTGGTATACATATGCCACCATAGGTTATGCATTCACACACTCCTGTCTGGTCTGGCACATAATAACCACTGGTACAGGGGTGCCATGGCCATATACTACCCACTAGATATTGACATACATCTGTACAGCATCCCTCTGCTCAGTCTGACATACGTGACTGTTAAGGGAGGCCCGGCAGCAGTACATCTGGCATGTATCTGCACATGACATCTCACTGGGTATGTACACTAAGCTGCTACGCATGTAACAATGCACTATGCAGGCTACAGGCAGACTGGCTGAACACTGGCCTACATCTCCTATGGGGGAATGCACATGTACCTGCATATATAGCAGGCTCTACAGGCATGTCACAGCACAGGGTAAGATACACCTGTGTGAAATTGCATAACCACAACCAATGTGTACACAGCCACAGCCACATATGGTAAGCTAGCATAATATTACAGTATATGGGCTATCTGTTCAACGCCATCTTCATATATGCCACTCACAGACTAACCCTACATATACTGGGCTACTACACAGTTTGGTCTGATGGCTGTCTGTGGTATGGGACATGTGTGTGTATGGCCCTACAAACATGTAAGCCACTACAGTAACATACAATGGGGCAGCATGTAACATCAGATAGGAGGGGACCTAGAACAATGACATCTACCACAGTCTGTATACAGGCTAAAGTACATATTAACAATACACACACTGTCGACTTTCACCATAAGTACACATACCTCAGTACTGTACAAACAAACACAGAATATCCAGGTTATGTCATCAAATATAACCCCTACTGTACATAACATGTGTAGCAGTCTGATATCTCACTGGCTTGTTATCAGATATGATGACACTAATGATGGTGTACAGCACATATGCACTTCTTAATGCACGACATGTGTACAAAGGTTGACAGAGTTGTGGCTGGAAGCACATACACAGGGCCAGTATTGACATGTTCCTGTGATAACCCCATACATTTACTGTTGTAACAGGGTTTGTTGCAGCATATGTCCTATGAGGGATATGAAGTCAATAACTGTCACAACTTTCACCATCTACAAACTGCAATCCTCACACTACCTTCTGTAGTTCACACATAGATGCGCTGTGGGTAACACATGAAACAAAGGCACAACACACTGCCCAGTCTGAAAATGACCCTACAGATGGGGATTCCTCATAAACATAGAACTGACATGGCAGGTATTAAAACATGTAGGACAGCCATATCCACACACACACACACACACACACACACACACACACACACACACACACACACACACACACACACACACACTGTTAAACCAGCATTACTCCAAATGCAAGCTAGCAGCACTTACAGTCTGTAGTCAGGTCAGGCACATCCCCCTCCTGTGTGTTGCCCTGTTTCCACAGTGTATGTTGTTAGACGTAAATCCCCAATCCATCTGAGATGCTGTTTGCCAAGCAACAGATCTAGTTCCTGCTCACAGTAAATGAAAAGGGCCAACACCAACAAGATGTTCCTAGATATTGGAGTGTGTTTCCATGCAACTGGCTATGGGAATGTTACCACAGCTGTTCCACATGCAATCAGCTAGGGGAGAACTGCAATTCGTGCAGAGGCCACCAGCTGATCATGACCATCACTTAAAATACACATGCTGCTGCCTAAGCAAAGAAGGTGTAGGTCTCCATATCCACCAGAGAGGGAGTGAGAGAGGCATACAGAGGCAAAGACAAGTCAGAGAGGGGTGAGAGAGTAAAACTTAAGCATGTTTGTGTCACACACCTACCAGCACAGGGTATCAAACCCCTGACAACTATGTAGTGCTATCACATTTCTATGCAGTTATTCGATGCGCCACATAGGTTACATGTTGTGGAGCCCTCAGAACATATATGTGATGATGAGTGACATCTGCAACAGGGACATGGTAGTTATACGGTAAGTGTAGTACACGTGCCTGTCTGCATGAACAGGTGTCAGTGTCAACACAGCCACATTCTCACAGGGACACACACACACATTGACACACTTGGCAGGGCCAGGAATACAACCCATCACTAGTGATATTGCCACAACACATTACTGGGCAGGTATCACATGCACCACAGGGGTCATAAAGAGGTGATATGGGCAAAGGGTATGGGGAGGTGTCTGACATCAGACAGCATGCTTCAATACGCTAATGGGGGTTGTAGTGAGTGTGGATGTGATCATACGCATCATACAACACACACACAAGCACACAGGGTGCCAGTAGTGACATGCATGGGTGCATTTCTGCACAGGTGTGTGGTGGTCAACTGTGCCAGATTGCTATACAAGGCTAGGTGATGGGTATACCTTGGCATCAGGCCACATGACAATGGTCATCACTGTGGCTCAGGGCTGTAGTTTCTGCATTTGCTCACACAGGTGGGTATTGTATCCTCCATCCAGTCACCTGGGTGACTATTGTGTGTGGCCAATGCTGTGCATCGCTTGCCATGTATGTGTTCCTTAGTCCATGACATGGACGGTGTCTGAGATGAGCACACCTCCCACATGCATGTACAGTGACATGTGGAACTGTACCTGGGATGTCTGGCCCATGTTGTGTACACAGATTATTATCAGATGTGCCAGTCTTGGCCACCTGTGGCGGGAACTGGTAATGGACAGCAGGTTTACCCTGCACGTACATTGATAGCATGCTAATGGCATTCCCTGGTGTCAGTGGCATCTGTCCATACAGGGCATGTTTTCAGGCATGGTATGCCATTTGTGGGTCACATGTGATGGCACCACAGGTGTTGCAGGTGTCCAGTGGGGAATGTGCACTGTCTGCATGTACATGCCTATTAGACAGATATACAGGGTGCCATGCCCTCTGTAGCACACTGCAATCACTCAATAGTTACTATCAGTGGCCAATATGCAGTGTACTACCCACATATTGGCTGTTGCCTAGGCATGTGTGTGTATGAGACATGGGTTGAGAGAGTGCTCTGGGTAATACTGGGGTTGCTAACTGTGATTGCCTGGCCTTGATGTCAAGTATGGGAATGGATTTGCACCCCAGCCTCTCGGCTATTTCACATCTGTTATCCCTGTATGGTGGACATTATGATATATACTAGGGCCACCGTATAAGAAATTTGCAAAACCCACTTCACATTGGGCCCAGATGTCACACACACACACACACACACACACACACACACCCACACACCTATCATGTCTGGGAGTAGAACCCCTAACTAACTAGTTTATTACACTACAGCACTACGCAGTTATAGTACATGCCATGGAGATTACTGGAGTACTCCTTCCCCAAAGGTGTATATCACATTGAATGACATCAGCAGGATTGGCAAAGTAGGACAGTCGAACTGTAGTGAGTGTGGCTAGGCTAAAATGCATTGCTTCCTACACAGACAGTGACACACACACAAAGTATCCACAACTGACATGTGTGGGTATAGAACCTCTAACAGTGGTGTATATCACACTACAGCATGGAACTGTTATAAGACACACCACAGGGCTTACTGGAGAACTCCTTCCCTAAAGGTGTATTTCACAATGAATGACATCAGCAGGATTGCCTAAAATGCATTGCTCCCTACACAGGCATTGAAACACACACGAAACATCCAGAACTGCCATGTGTGGGAATAGAACCATACCTGAGTTAGATATCACACTACAGCAGTACACAGTTAAAGGATGCACTACTGAGATTACTGGGCTACAACCTTCCCACAGGTGTATTTCTAGGTGGGTGACATCAGCAGCCTTGCGAAAGTTGAGCATTTGAATTGTAGGGAGTGTGACTACCCTAAAAAGGATTGCTCTCTACACAGACAGAGTCAGACACACAAACACACACACACACTTTCCAAGTCTGTGATTAGAACAGCTACCTAACTAATATATCACACTACAGCAGTACGCACTACAGAGATTACTGGGCTACAACCTTCCCAGAGGTGTATTTCTAGGTGGATGACATCAGCAGCCGTGCGAAAGTTGAGCATTTGAATTGTAGGGAGTGTGACTACCCTAAAAAGCATTGCTCTCTACACAGACAGAGACAGGCAGACACACAAACATACACACACACACACACACACACACACACACACACACACACACACACACACACACACACACTTGCCATGTCTGGGATTTGAACTCCTACTTATTTGATCACACTACAGCAGTACGAAGTTATGGGACACGCCATGGAGATTACTGGGCTACAACTCTCCCAAAGGTGTATTTCACAGTGGATGACCTCAGCAGGCTTGTCATAGTAGGGCTATAGGGAGGGCAGTGTGTGTGCATGGGCCATGACCCATTCATCTAGAGGTTGACATGCCACATGCATGCACACAGGGTCCTATTTCACAGGTACATGTATACAGCTGCTAGATGACTACTTCCTTGTACAGTCATGTTGCACAGCTGGCATGCACACCTCATAGTCTGTAATACTTTTAGATACTGGTGGCTAGTATCTGCAGTGAGTGACATCTGACCCTCATGTGGTTGGGACTCTTTGGCTGTGTGCTGGGTGGGACAAGCCTGGATGGCTCCTTGTCACAGTCACCCTCTTCCACACATCTATGTATGTCTACCATTGGCTTATCATAGTGTGTTGTCCTTACATATATGTCTGTATTCCTATCCACTGTGTGTGCAAGGGATGAGTGGTGCATACTGACGAGTGTCTGCACTAACAACTGCGACTGCCAGATACGTCTGGCCCACTGGTGTTTGCAGACATGGCCTTCATGTGTTTAAGTGTGTGAACATGCCCAGTATGCCCATCTGTATTTAATGTGTGGATTGATTCCAGGTAGTTTGTACTGCAGTGCTGACCTTTGTGTTGTACACCAACAGGTGGCATGCTGTTTCTGCAGGGTATCCATCAAGCATTTGACATTGACTGTTCCTACATGTTTGCATAGGATGGGGGGCTCACCTGACTATTTCTACATTTCTACACAGGATTGATGGGGGCACATCTGACTGTTACTACATTTCTACATTGGATGGGGGGGCTCACCTGACTATTTCTACATTTCTACACAGGATGGAGGGCACATCTGACTGCTCTTACATTACTACATAGAGAGGGTAAACCTGTCTATTTCTATATTTCTACACAGGGTTGCGGGCACACCTGACTGTTATTACATTACTACGTAGGGTGGGGGAGATCACCTGACTATTTCTACATTTCTACACAGGATGGGGGGGCATGGCTGACTGTTCTTACATGACTACATGGGGGGGGCACACCTATCTATTGCTACATTTCTACACAGGGTTGGGAGGCACACCTGACTGTTATTACATTTCTACGTAGGATGGGGGAGGTACACCTGTCTATTTCTACATTTCTACACAGGATTGGGGGTGGCACACCTGACTGTTATTACATTACTACATAGGATGGGGGGAACACCTGACACTTGTACACATTTGCTTTGACTGTACTGGTATGTCAGGTACTCCATTTCATTCTGTATTCCTACCTATCATGCTGACTAGAGGCATACCAGTGTACTACAGATCGTAGCTTTGGATGCTCTACATATTAGTGTCTGACTTCCTACCCTTCAGAACTAATATCCCACTGCCTGACCTGCTGTAGTTTTTCTCTGTAGGCCTTGGGGGGAGGTTAACCATAGCCATCATTCAGGGGCCATAGCACAGGCTCTGTTTGGGTTTGTCTACACCTGTCCTGCTGGCTGAGACTGTTGTTGGGTATGTGAACCACCCTGACTGGCTTGTGTGGGTCATATGGAGACACATGATGCTCAGCACATTTCCTGCAGTGGGTTTTTGTCACCCTGTGTCGTACTGGCTACTATGGTGACTCCAGTATGTGTTACAGATGTCATGGTGCCACTATGGGTGTCTACTGTCTGCTGCCATAACATTCAGCCCCCCTATTCCCTTGAATGCTCACATCCATACCATAGATACAGGTAACGACACATTCTACTCCATTTGGCAATTGGTAGGTTGATTGACTTACCTTGAGGGTGTGCCAGACTTGCAGATGGTGCTGGAGGGCTGCCTATGTCAGATGCACATAGTGCACTCCCTATACGTGATTGAGCACAGGTAGTGTCATGTTTGGCATCCCTTTTACTATATGTGCGAGTCAGAGAGAGGTGTCATTCCCTGGGTCCCCACTGTGTCAGTGTATGTGCTATGCATTGTCTCTTTGCCACAGCCTCGGCATACTGAGCATGCCTCCATCTGCCTATGGGGCAGGCTCAGATTGCTCCTCCTCCAAGTCACTCTGTATCTGTGCAGGCCTTGGCATTGGTGGGGGGCTGTGTGGCCCTGCCCCATGCTGTTCCTGCTGCAGCTATTTTTGCAGGATCATATTGTGTAGCATGACACATACCATAACAATTTGGGTAAATGTAGCTGGTGAGTACTGCAAGGCTCCACCGGATGTGTCCAGACACCGGAACCGTGACCTGACCATCCCAAGCACATGCTCTATTATAAGTCTGGTCTGTGCGTGTGCCTCATCATGGCATTCTTGTTCAGTTGTGTGTGCATTTCTGATGGGTGTCATCAGCCACGGCTCCAGTGTGTAACCAGCATCCCCCACTAGGTGACTGTGTCAGATGCCATATGTGGAAATCATCATAGCTTCCAGGGCAGCCAGCACACATTCATTATAACGCCCTGGGCATCACATATGACCTAGCAGTTGGTGGAGGGGATGCCCCTGCAGTTGATGTAGACCCTGCCCTGATCACTAGGTGATGCTTTGATGCATATGTGCATGCAGTCTATAGCACCCACTACCTCCGGGTATTCTGCTATTTGGTGGAAGAGATGCATATTGCTGGCCAACACCTCACGGGTGTTGAGGAAATATATGTACTCACTGGCATGTGCGGACATGGCATCCAGGAACTGGTGAAATACTCTGGATGCTGATGCCTGTGAGATCATCATGATATCCCCAGTTGAGCTTTGGGAGGTACCTGTGGCTAGTATTCATAGGCCTAAACATACCTTGGTATCCACTGGGATGGGTTCCCCTCGGTCAGTTTGGTGTGTCAGGTGTGGCCGGCAGAGCTCAACAATTTGCTGTTGGAGGTCTCTGTCCACCCTATAGCGCTCCACTATCTCCAGCTCGTAGCCCCTGGTAGGTTACCTTGGGTCTGTACACTCTTCTCCATCTCCTCACTGTGGGTTGATTGGCAGCATTCACATCCTCAACACCCTCAGCCTCTTGCACATGTTGTTCTATGTTGTCTGCTGCAGCCCTTTTCATTTTGTAGGTTTGTTTGTTAAAATTTCCCCGCTTGTATACACCAATTGTGCAGAGTGTGGGAAAAAACAGAGGTGAAGGTGTTTGCATCGTTTATAGTAGTGTTCTGGGCTGGGCTGGTCTGCTGCCTGTGTAATTGGCTGATTCTGATACATTTCACCTGCCAGCTAAGCTTGTTCTCCTTGATTACCTTCCTACTGCTGTTTTCCCTTCCCATTACCTTCCTGTTTAAGCCCAGGTGCACGCCACACAAACACAGTGCTCACATGTGCACAGTGCTGCTATTTCCTGATTTAACTTCTTTTTTCTTCCTGTAAAACACCCGCTTAGGCTTTGTAAAGAGTGGTAAGCAGGTTTGGACACACCCGCAAACCCGAGCACAGGGCTCCAATCCGCTTACAGTATGCCTGACCCCCCCCCCCCATGATGTCACCTAAGTCTTAGGCTTGCACCAAGCTATTCCTACTTTTACACTGTTGGGACCTGGCTCACAAGCTAGGGAAAACTGGGATTCACTACCCTTCCCCTCATTTGCATATGATTGCCTGCTAATGCATAGTTACATGTCTCACACTGAGCCTCCCCCCTTAGCAACCACTACTCACTGGCCGTGTTGTCTTCTGCCTGCCATTGACTTGCATGGCAGAATACTGATTTTAGTCAGAATGATTAATTTAGGCTCATTTTGTTATTTTCCCCCTGATCCCGTTTGCACGCTGCTGCCCTACGCTTAAACAGCCGAGAATGGCTAAAAAAACAAAAAAGTTGATTTTTGTATTTTTTTTTAATGTTTGCAATGCCAATGGCCTTATACTTGGCTACTGGCATGCTTACTACATGATATGCAGCCTTTATTTGGAGCTGTCACAGCTCTGTTTTGGATTTTGCAGAAATGTACTTGGTTACTAACCGAGTACATTTCTGCAGATAGCACTAGTTCTGCACGGACGGTTGCAAGCGTCCTGGATTGCAAAATCACCTAATTTGCATAGATTTCTCTTGCAAATGGGGTGATTTGCATAAAAGGGCTTCGTCCGTGCAGGATTAATGTAGGAGCGCTCATGCACGCCCCTGCAGGCTGTTCCTGGATCGTACGGCAGACATATTGCCTGCTTGAGCTCCTGCACCGTTCTTGCATGCCATGCAAGCTTTCGAGAATCCGGGGGATAGTCTAGATTATCTTCACATAGTATCACTACATGAGTTTAAATCTGGGGGGGTGAAGCATAAATCTAGTGACTAAAATATATTTTACGTGGAGAAATATATATGAATTGTATTTCTGATAAATGACAAATTGCTATGCATATATTCCAGACTGAAGCTTCACTTGCAAAGTGATGTCAAGTCACCCCCCCCCCCCACTGGAAGCCAGGTACAATACAAAATTTTAGATTGCACCAATACGTGTTTGATATGAGCTTATGTCATATCTGTTTACTTGTGTAAGTGAAGAAAACAAATATGCATGTTTGATGATGCTATGATGCTATAAAATTACGATAATAGAGTAACACTCAGAAATTCAAACTGTCGGTTCTGTCTTCATTATATTCATAAAATATCATAGCTGTAAGTTTCAGCCCTTTACATTGACAATCTGTCACAGTCAAATATATCTATTCTGACAGGGTGCTGCTATTTTGACTGCGAAGAGATGACATGTGCTTCATGGCTTTGTCACACTTTGATGGGGTCCTGAGTTAATCTTGCTTCATCCTTGGCAGATAAGTGATTTATTTATTTATTTATGCATGCATGTATGTATGTATGTATGTATATTTATTTTTTTGCTTTGTACTTTAATTAACTGTTTAGAGTGCCATTGCTATATTTTTGTTTTATTTGCTATTTCAACTTTAAATCATTCTAAAGGTCCTTAATACATGAAATTGTCTTATTTAAATTTTGTTATAGCATTACACTTGCAAGCAATCTTTCTTGGTGTATTACATCAAGAGGTTAACAGTATCTTGTACAGACACAAACAGAAAGTAATATTTTATCCATAAAACTGCAATTAGAACTGAAACCTGTAACTTAGTGTGGCTAAAACAAAGCCACTGCATGGAGACAAGTTTAGTGCAGCAAGTTTGCACACTAAATAGCACTACTGTCAAATCTTAGCACAATCTAAATTAGTCTAGTGCCAAACCCCAGAGACCACCCAAGGACCTTGTAAAACCTAGTGCATGACCTATAGTAGCCCACCCAAATACAGGTCTGGACAACATGGACATGCAATTTCCAAATGTCTCTGTGGCCAGCTTGGTAGCTATGGGCATCCTGAGACAATGTAACAATGGTCTCATATTCACAAACAACCATTTAATCCTTAAAGAAACAAGGAAAAGATGTTTATACACAATTTCACTGGAGGCATGAATCTGGCATACGGACAAGGTTGTCAAGAAAGCATGCACTACATCCGCCACACGTAGTGTCCACCACTCACATGGACCAACTTATGCTGAGGCACTAAAGAGCAATCTTCCCAAACCTCAAAGACCTCCTAAGCCTATAAATGACAACACCTATCCTAAGCAATCTCTAAAGCACTCACCAAAAGCAACATCACATGTACACGTACAACCCAAGAGCAAAGCCCATAAGGCAAGCAAACACTTTGCTCCAGGACTCTTGGCATAGGGGACTACACTGTGCAGCACATAGATGCCCCAATCACCAAACTGAACAAGAAGAAAAGTTTGTTGCTTATCTGGAGCCAGGATTTGCCAAGTTATGCACACACTAAGGTCACTACACCACATGTACCAGTATGATTCTAACAAGTCCATTTAGGCATTAATGACCTGAGATATACAGTGCAATGAAAAAGTATTTGCCCCTTCCTGATTTCTTATTTTTTTGCATGTTTGTCACACTTAAATGTTTCAGATCATCAAACAAATTTAAATTAGACAAATATTAGACTAAGATAACCCAAGTAAACACAAAATGCAGTTTTTAAGTGATGATATTATTTATTAAGGAAAAAAGCTATCCAAATCTACATGACCCTATGTGAAAAAGTAATTGCCCCCTTGTTAAATCATGAAGTAACTGTGGTTAATCACATTTTTGGGAAAGCTGAGTTCAATTTCACTAGCCACACCCAGGCCTGATTATTGCCAGACCTGTTGAATCAAGAGATCACTTAAATAGAACCTGTCAGACAAAGTGAAGTAGGCCAAAAGATCCCAAAAAGGAAGACATCATGCTGCGATCTAAAGAAATTCCGGAACAGATGAGAAACAAAGTAATTGACATCTATCAGTCTGGAAAAGGTTACAAAGCCATTTCTAAAGCTTTGAGACTCCAGCAAACCATGGTGAGAGCCATTATCCACAACTGGAGAAAACATGGAACAGTGGTGAATTTTCTCAGGAGTGGCCATCCTACAAAAATTACCCCAAGAGCACAGCGATGACTCATCCAAGAGGTCACAAATGAACCCAGAACAACATCTAAAGAACTGCAGGCCTCACTTTCCTCAGTTAAGGTCAGTGTTCATGACTCAACCATAAGAAAGAGACTGGACAAAAATACCATGCAAGGCAGAGTTCCAAGGCGAAAACCACTGCTGACCAAAAAGAACATAAAGGCTCATCTCACTTTTGCCAAAAAACATCTTGATGATCCCCAGGACTTTTGGGAAAATATTCTGTGGACAGACGAAACAAAGGTAGAACTTTTTTGGGAGGTGTGCATCCCATTACATCTAACATAAAAGTAACACAGCATTTCAGAAAAAGAACATCATGCCAACAGTCAAACATGGTGGTGGTAGTGTGATGTTCTGGGGCTGCTTTGCTGCTTCTGGACCTGGACAACTTGCTGTAATTGATGGAACCACAAATTTGCTCTCTACCAAAAAATCCTGAAGGAGAATATCCAGCCATCAGTTCATGATCCCATGCTGGTGTGCACTTGGGTTCTGCAGCAGGACAATGATCCAAAACACACCGACAAGTCCACCTCTGAATGGCTTAAAAAAAAACAAAATGAAGGTTTTGGAGTAGCCTTGTCAAAGTCTGGACTTGAATCCAATTGAGATGCTGTGGCATGACCTTAAAAAGGCGGTTCATGCTCGGAAACCCTCCAATATGGCTGAATTTAAACAATTCTGCAAAGAAGAGTGGGCCAAAATTCCTCAACAGCGATGTGAAAGACTCATTGCCACTTATCGCAAACAGTTGATTGCAGTTGTTGCTGCTAAGGGTGGCACAACCAGTTGGCTTAGGGGGCAATTACTTTTACACATAGGGCCCTGTAGGTTTAGATATTTTTTTTTACCTTAATAAATAACATCATCACTAAAAAACTGCATTTTGTGTTTACTTTGTCAAATATTTACATTTGTTTGATGATCTGAAACATTTAAATGTGACAAACATGCAAAAAAATAAGAAATCAGGAAGGGGGCAAATACTTTTTCATTGCACTGTACTTCTCTGGACTATATGAACAGAGACATGCTTGATCTCTCTGAATACGTGTCTCAGGTAGGTATGTGCCTTGCACTGAGCAGCATTCTACCTTCACCAAGGATGATGTCACAGTATAAACAAAAGATGACTGACTTCAATAATTGGATTAGTTTCTGGTGCCTTGTCAGAGGGATTTAATATTTGTCAGCATGGGATGACATGGTTAACAAACCATGTTGCCTTGCAAATGATGACCTGCACCTTTCTCCCCTAGACTACTGAATACTGGCTAAAACTTTATCTCACCATTAGAGCTTTTTTTAGGCAATGCCAAATTGACAAGCCTACCAGTATAGCAAATAAAACCTAAAGAAACCTAAAGGTGTTACTACTCAGTGCTAAAAATGTAAACAAGAAGCTCCACACCCTACAAGTTCTCCTTACCATGGACAATAAATATAGACATCAGTACCATTACAGATACATAATTTAAATCCACAGAAAGTACTCCAGCAGTGCAAGACTTCAATGTCTTCCATACATTTACACCATCAGATGCATGGACAGGGACAAAGGCTGGAGCACTCTCAATATATATTGGTAACAAGCATAACTCTAGGTTGGTTAAACAAGACAATCCCCTGGAATTTATCCACATGCAAATTGTGTGGGTAGGAGAGGAGCGGGGATATGGGGAGGTGGTTAGACATGGGGAAGTAAAGAGATAATTATTTTTAACTTCCTGTTAGTTGTGGGGGGGGGGGGGGGGCAGGTGATGTGCAAATCAGCTAAGTGGTGGAATAGAGTTTTAAGCTTTGCAGTCAGGAACTGCAAATTCCATAATGATAGGAGCCCGCAAATTAAAATAAATAGGAAACTAAGAGGACTAATTAAGTCTAACAAGGCCAATTACAAGTCAAGATAGCCTCATCATAGCTAATTGTCAAAATCTTGCTCAGTCGAATGGCAGCTATGTCTGAAATGTCAGAGGCAGTGCACATCTGTGTCCTGAACTGGTGGTCAGTGGTACCACCTTCACTGAGCAGAGTGACATAGCAAACTTGCTTACTGACAAATTCAGCTCAAACTTCACACCCCCCATTCCTCCATGCCACCTTCCATAAAATCCTTACTAGCATAATTCCCCCATCTATTAGCAGGGGGCAGGTCCTAGTGGCACTTGCTAAGGTCAAAAACACAGCCTCAATGGATCCAAACAGTATCCCAGGATAACTCCTATATAACTTGAAACATGACCTATCAAGACAACTTGAGTCACTTTTCAACTACAGCCTCAAAACAGGCTTTGTACCATGAGAATAGTGGACTGCAACAGTTATCACACTTTACAAGGGTGGACCATCAACTGACCCCAGAAAATACAGACCTATTAGTCTGGCTACTCTAATATGCAAAGCCATTTAATGAATTCTCATGGCAATGATCAACAAAGACATAGGTAACCTTCAGACACTGGACCCAACCCAGTTTGACTTTGTCAAGGGAAGGTCATGCCTACTAAATCTAGTGGACTTCTTCGAGGTCACCAAGGCAATGGATTAAGGAAAAACAGTGCATATTGCCTATCTGGACCTGGTTTAGGCATTTGATGCAATACTCCACTCAGGTACTAATTGTATTAGTGAGTCATTCTTCACATAGTCTCCTTGGTTAAAGGTGTCGACTGGTCAGTTTGTATTTTTGGTGTTTGTAACCCATTTGGGTATAGATGACAGGCTCAACAAACTGTGTATAACCCCCTACAAAACTCACTGGATTGCCAGCTGGCTCACAGACAGGACCTGGGATGTCAGGATTGGTGAGACCTCCTCCTTTAAAAAGCTGGTCAGAAGCGAGGTACCTTAGGGTTCCATGCTGGAACTGCTCCAATTTGGCATCTACATCTCAGAGGTAAAGGCTAATGTCAAGGGTCTTTGTCTTACCAAATTCACAGATGATTGCAAATTGGGAGCTATCATAGATTCCCCATGACATGGGTCTACTTCAGTTCAGCGAAAAACCTTTTGAGCAAACTGCTGTTTGTTGAATGCCAATTGTTGAATGCTTGCTCCATTGAATGGCCGTTTTAGCGAATTTTTTCCTAGGAGAAAAATGCTTGGCCATTATCAGGAATTTGCCCTTTTCCCCACTGTAGTGTGATCTCAAAGTTGGTATATTTAGTTGGTGGTGTGGGTGTACAGCTTTCCACACTGGGGGGTGTGGGACCTCAGTCCCTCACCTTGGCGGGTTTTAAATTTTGTGAAGTTTTTTCCATTTCTTACCCTGGCCAAGGGTTTTTTCCCCTAGGAAAAAATTTGCTAAAATGGCTGTTCGATGGAGCAAGCTTTCAACAATTAGCATTTGAAAAAGAGCCATTTGCTCGAAAGGTTTTTCACCGAAGTGATATAGACCCCATGACACAACCATTTAACAAGAAGTCTAACACAGAAAAATAACTAGTGCCAAAGTCATGGATTAAAACTTAATGCCAAGAAATGCATTATAGTGCCTTTTTGGGAAACTGTCACCCAGGCTATTTACTTCTTCAATAAAACACCCCTAAGAGTTGACCTGGTAGTCAGGGATTTGAGAACACATTTAGACAGTGATCTGACCTTTGCCCAACATGTGGCCAAGGTAGTAAGAAAATCCTTCTGTGTCTCCCAACTTATAAGTAGGGCATGGCATCCAGGTCCAAGGACATCATAGTGCCCCTTTATTCAGCCCTTATCAGACCTATCATTAAGTATAATGCCTTCATCGGCATGTACCTGACCAGACATATGCAACAGTTGGAATGCTTATAAAGGTTCCTTACTATAAGAATCCAGAATATAAACATATTATTCTATACGCATTGCTTTAAAGTCCTATCTTTATACTCAGTCTCCTACAGCTTACTGAGAGCTGATCTATGCCTTCCATTCAAGGCATCCTGAGATTCAACTCTGACTGACCTTTTGCACATCCACAAAATAAACAGCATCGGAACTGCTAGATCCAAGGAATTAAATTTTCCTTGTAAAATAAATAAGACATGTTAGTGAGACAGACATTTTCTCAGAGGATCCCCATGCCCAGGAAAAGGCTCCCCATCCACGAGAAGTAGAGTACATCACTAACACTATTTAAGTGTAACCTTGAGCAATGGATGGGAAATCACAAAGTCACCTTGGGTCTGTCCCCATGATACATAGGGATACAGTTGGGTTGGATTGCACAGCTAGGCTTATAATGACCCTGGTAATCTTTAGAATGGCCTAGTATGAATCTATAAAATGCCTAAATACAAAAGCTGTAATGATAGTTAATTCACACACACACACACACACACACACACACACACACACACACACACACACACACACACACACACACACACACATATATATATATATATAGAGAGAGAGACACACACACAAACACACACATTTCCTTATTTTCTATTTCTTTTTCATGTACTCCTCTCATTAAAAAAATACTTACCAAGGTGATACTCTTACTGATACTTATAATATTACCTCTCATATCACTAGCCCATGTTGCCTCCTATCAGAAATCTTGCATTTAACCTTTTTAAAACTAACCACTACTCAGATTTTCATCTACCTTATATATCCTACTCTGACTTTAGTATATTTCCATTTCTCTTTCGAGCATAAACCACACACTTCTTCAAAATGTTTACTGGTATCCAGAAACTTCCACCAAACAGACTAAGCCTAGGCTTAAAACTGAAATATAAGTGGCCCAACACACACTCCCTTATACTCTACCACCTACACCTATGTGGCAATATACATCCTAACTCAGGCCTCTCAAACGTAAATAACATTACCATCAATCCACATGGACCCACAAATAATACATCTGGCTTACACCTATATGCCACCAACCTTAGAAGTATTTGTAATAAATAGCCAGATGTACATGCCAGGAAAGATCAATACTGCCCTGATCTTCTAGTCATAACTGAAATATGGCTAACCCAAGAAACCAAGGATGAGGCAACTATTCCTCCAGGATAAGGTGTAAGATTAGACGGGAGTAGAAATAAATATGGTGGCATATTCATCATCTATAAAACACAACTCACACACAACTCAACCTATCTCCCATCTCAGTACCCCAAAAATTAAAAAAAATCAGATATCCTAATAACATTACTTAAACTAAATATACATAAAAGCCTGTGTATCGTAGGAATATACATACAATCCGGTAACAATATTGACACTATAGAAGAATTTCTGTCCTGGGCCTCATCAAATATTTGGGAAGAAACCATCATAATGCTCAGTCTCAACATTGACTGGCTAACCATACATAATGAAACCCCTAAAAATGCCATCAATCTATATGGCTTCACTTAGTTCATCTCAACCCCTACCTGATACAACAAACCAACAAACAAAGCAATAATGATTGATTCAATAATAACCAACAACCCCAAAACATTATCAAAACGTATACCCTTCCAGATGTCCTAAGTGATTATCTCCCCATCTGTGCTATAAGGGGCAACAGCACTGATACAATAATTCTCACAGCATCTCCTCCTGCCAGCCTGACTCATTTATCTCCAGCCTGAAAGCAATCAACTGGAAGTTACTACAAACTTTACACCTGGATGAAGCCATAGCCCCATTTAAGTCTACATTAATGAATATACTGAACAGTCACACTTCTGTTCCAGTTAAAATAATTAAGACAAGCCCTGCTTCATTGCTGTCTAAAGATGCTAAACAGTTAATGAAAAAAATGGGATAGTGCATAGAAAACATGGAGGAAGCACAGTACTAAATCCAGTCTTCATAGCTTCATAACTGCCCACAAATTACCACATAGGTGGTAATCCATTAAGTACAGAAGAAGTAATTAGAGACCTGGGGACCCAAGTTGATAGCAATCTCTCATTTGACAACCACGTGGCCAAAGTGGTTAGAAAAACATTTTATATAGCCCACCTAATAATGAAGGGATTCACATCTAGATCAGGGGAGGTCATCGTGCCTCTTTACTCATCCCTCATCCCTCATCAGGCCCATAATTGAGTACAATGCCCCTTTTGGGATGTACCTTACCAGACACCTGCAGCAACTGGAAAGACCCAAAAAGTACCTCACCAAGAGGATCAAAGGGCTCAAACAGATGCCATATGCTGCCCGGTTAAAGAAACTCCAGCTCTACTCAGTGGCATACCGCCTGTTCAGAGGCGATCTGTGCCTGACGTATAAAGCCATGTCCAACCCGGAATTAATGGACATGCTGCACCTCAGAAAATCCAAATCCCATTGAGCTACGCGCTCGAGAGACTTGAACCTCAGCACTGAAATAAATAGGACATGCTGGAGGGACAGATTCATGACCCAGAGGCTCCCTTCACTCTGGAATAAAATCCCAGTCCAGGTTAGGCAGAGTCCCTCACTGACTCTCTTCAAGAGGAATCTTGATGAGTGGATGGGAGATCGTAGGTTTACCCCGGGTATCACTTCTGTGTCACTGTTAGACAGAGGCACAGTATACTAACCTCGAAAAAGGGCATAGCAAAATAAATTTAAAATGGGTGGCGAAAGCCAAACACATTCTGGCTAGGCTTATAAATGCCCTAGGGCAGATAGCCTAGTATGAACCTATGAACCTATAGATTCATAGGATGATACTTGGCTATTGGCCCAGAGGCCCTTATAAGCCTAGCCAAGAATTTCACCTATGTTCCCACAAAGTCAGCACCTGTTTCCCCTGTCCAGCAGGGACACAGGTGGGATCCCAGGGATGCATTTTCTGGACATCCAGTCATCCAGGTTCCTCTTAAACAGGGCTAATGAGGTACTCTGCTTGACATGGAGAGGGAGTCTATTCCACAGATAGGGGAGTCTTTGGGACACAAGTCTATCCCACCAACAAGTTCTATTAATGTCACAGACCAGGTTAAGGCCTTGCATGCAGGTTGCTCGAGTGGAGTTTGACTTATGGATATGCAGTAACTCCATCAAGGCAGGGTCTGAAATGGCCTTGTATGCCAGACATAGGTCACCTCTGAGCAGTTTGTACGAGACTGAGTAGAGGGACAGGGGTTTTAGCCTATCTGTATAAGATAGGTGTTTGAGACCCTGTTTATTCCTGGTCAGGAACCTCTGTTGTCTTCGGTTATACAAGTAACTAAGAAATGCTATCAAAAGTACAGAACTGAAAAAAAGAACTACCATACTAGATTACAAATTGAGAACCAAAGTAACCAAAGTAACTCTAAATCCATCTGGTCAGCAAATAAATCATCTCCTAAATCCAGGCCAATCATTACAACCTACCCCATGTTTAGGCAACCTAACAAATAGCATTGCTAACCAATTCCCCATTCATTTTAAAGAGTTGCCTCTCTTATTAACACCTCACCCAACCATACCACAACTCCTCCCACAAAACCACAAAGTGGCCAAAGATCTTTACCTTAAACCAGTATCTACTGCTACAATTGAGAAGCTACTCCTTAAACTCAAACCTGCCACCCTTGTCTCAGATAAAATACCAGCTGAATATATTAAGCTATAGTAATTCTACCCATAAGTAAAAAATAAATAGGTCAGTTACCTCTGCACAAAGGAGGAAAATCCAATGACATTTCTATCTACAGGCCTATAGCCATCTTATCCCCTCTGTCAAAGATACGAGACAAGTGTATACATCGACAAGTCCTCAGCTTTATTACAGGCAACAATCTTCTCACTCCAACCCAGCATGGCTTATGCATGTACACAGCACTGCAACCTGCACTTCTAAACTTTATCACTACAATCAGCTAGACTAGGAATAATGACTTCTCAGTCTCAACAATATTCTTGGATCTCCCCAAGGCATTCGACAGCATATCCCATCACAGACTATTACTTAAACTAACTTCATTAGGCCTAGTTTCACCATCATTGTCTTGCTTTCATAGCAACCTCTTGAACAGGAAACAGACAGTTAGATTGGAACATGACATCCAGGAGCAGCCTTAGGTCAACTGGTGACCTAGGCAAAAAGGCTCCAAAGCTCCCCCATCAAAACACCTGATGCCACCATCCTGGTCTACCTACACCAAATAAATACTGGGAAAGTGCCCCTGCTAGAGAGGCACCCTAGGCAGCCGCCTAGTTGGCCTATGCCGAAGGCCGGCTATGATGACATCTCTACCTTTCGCCCTTTAACAGTTGGAGTTCCACAAAGGCTCAGTATTAGGTCCTCTGCTGTTCAGTATCCTCACTAATGATCTGCACACTGCAACTAAGCATGCATCCATCATATAATATGCAGACAACTCTACACTAATCTGTTGAGCAAATAATCTTAGAAAAACCTGCAACATCTAACACAGGAATTTCTTACCTCCATAGAGGCATGGCTAACAGACTCACAATTACTATTAAATTCCAAAAAACAAAACTGATTCTATTAACCCCAAAGCAAGAGAACTTATCAAAAACTAGGGACCCTCTACAAGATCAAATTGTACTTAACAAGCAAAGCCAGAACAACCATAACATCTTCTTTCCTCCTTCCTACTCTTCTTTATGCTGCCCCCATACTCATCAACCATCATGCCAATGCACTGTCCTCACTAGACCAGTGTTACAATAAAATTGCCAAATTTACCTCAAACCACAGCTACCGAAGGCACCACTGTATACATCTAAAAAAGCTTCTGTGACTCGAGCTATGACATTCTCTAACTCACTCAGCATTAGTGATTACCCACACATTCCTACACCTCCCTGAAAAGTGACCAGGCCTAAGCAACATGATCCAGCAGTATAACCCACCTGTTCACTATGGTCTATCAACAAGCTGTTACTGACTATAAGCAACTTGAAAAACCCAGCTGGAGGCATACTATTCTCCTACACAGCAAAATTTGGAACTCTGTACCCCAAGTTCTTAGACAAATTAGAAATGGTAAACCATTCAAAAGTCAGCTAAAACAATATCTGTCTGATACACGACTATGCTCATGCTCCACTTCTGGCTAAGTCCTTAACGTAACTCTGCCTATAACTCCCTACAACTCAAACTTTTTTTTATTCAAAGTCATTCATGCTCTTTTTCTCTGCTACCCCCAACCCTTATTAGCTTCTATCTAACTCTCCTTGTCAGCTCCCAATATGTCTTGGAAAATAATTATATAGCTAAGCGTCGATCTTGTAGATAATTTTTAGCTACTACATGTACTTTACTAAATTCTTTATATGTTCATATGTTTCTGTAGCATATATTTTCTTTTTTGTTTCTGTAATATATTGTTTTAAATACCTTTATGTTATCTATCTCACTTGTAACTACTGTGGAGCTTTTCTCCCCAGGCCTTCTCTGAAAAGGGGCACCTGTTTGCCCAGTCAGACTATCCTGGTAACAAATGCAGTAAATAAATAAATAAATGATCATAGCCACATTGCCTATTGTGCACACCTCAGATGTCTGATTGTGACCATGCATGCACACGCATACCTACTCTAATTATCCCCTAATTAACCCTCACTTACTGTGACCACCCAGGAAGACAGACAGGCAGACAGACATAGACACACAGCTACCCAAGATCACTCATACCTCTGCAGACAAGTGCACATGCTGCCACACATACACAAGTACTCACCCCCCACTACCAGTCAGCAGACACTTAGTTGCACTTACATTTATGCTGTCTCCCCAGTGATTACAATAGGTGAATGCAGCTTTTTGGCCATGTTCATTAACAGGGCAGGCAATGCTAATTTATGCAAGTTGTGTAAATCCCTTACTACAGGCATTTCTGGTTGAGAACACTTGGCTAATTAACATAGGTCTCTCCCCTGATATGCCTCATTAGCATGTAGCACTGCCATGGAAATGGCCTACCACAGTGATCATACCAACAAAGTAGAGTCACTGTGCTGGGCCTCTCTGAATCAGGAATTGCTTCCGTCGGTGGTAGCAGCCATGTTACAACTGACGGCAGCCCCTTCTGAATCCCATCTTATGTTTAGCAGCCACCTGTAATCGACAGTCCTGCACCTACAATTGCTATTTCCTTGGTATACCTCTCAACCTCTTAGAGCAAAAAACTTGGGCAAAGCCTAAAATAATTGGGGGCAAAGCCCAAAAATAGGGACAGATTTTAAATATTGCTCTTATAAATTTAGAAAGTTGATAGAATGACAGGATTTGTGTTAGAATGCATTTTTAAGGGATATGAAATCTGAAACTCAAATGTATGTCATTATTTACTAATTTCAGTCTTCAACGATTTGCCAGAAAACCATAAATTTTATGAGGGAAAGACTAAAAATATGAGGCAAAATGTGGACTTTCTGCAAAAAATCTGGACAGTTGAGAGGCACGTATCAGTGATAAGTATTCCTGCAATTACTCAGCATTGATTCATAAGTGGTTATTAGGCTTCCAGTCCAAGGGATGACTGAGGGACCTAGCTCAAATTTGCACTTGCTCCAAAACACTGTCTAGTTTTCTCAATGTCACACAGTAGGCAGCTGAAGGTGGATGGTGTAATGCCCCACCACTGGACCAGTAATCAAGGAGCCTCAATCCTCACCACTGGCAACAGTGGGGGGTGTACACTGACAGGATGACAAGTACACACACACATACACACACACACACACACACACACACACACACACACACACACACACACACACACACACACACACACACACACACACACACACACACACACAGTATTTCCAGATGCAGCTCTCTGCATCAAGTGCAATTTTCCATAAGAGCACACAGATACCACAGTCAGCCAGGGACTGGTTTCTCCCTCTTTCTCCAGATCCCCAATAAGACGCCCCACTAGCACAGCTATAGAGTTGAGATCTCAGCTGAGTGACCAAGCCAAGACCTCCAGCACCCTCTTTGTCAAACCAGTGCTTTGTGTCCCTGCCCAAGTAACTGACACACACATTCTTTGAGGTTTGATTTATATACACACACACACACACACACACACACACACACACACACACACACACACACACCTGGGAAAGGTTGGCACAGGTTTACTAGCTATGCCCCCTTTTGCCCAGACTATAAGGTAGTTATCACTGCCACTAGCCAGGTCCTTATCAGCTACTTTGTAGCCCTTAACAAAGTCTGTCCAGTCTTACTGTGCAATGTTACTATCAATACAAATGGTAGTTTGACCAAGAGTAAGGCTATTAGGAGTGGCCAACAGTGTCACCAAATAAATATGAAAGTACTCTCAGAATTTAAATATTTCCAGACAGATCAGCCACAATGAAATGTTTAAATATATTTAATAATAATAAAAGAACAAGACAATACTAAACATATATTTACAGTGACATCAGAGTTCATAATCATAGGAAATATTTAAAACAACATTGCAGGACAGTCTTAAACAAATGAAGAAAAATATCTAAACTAAGCTTTGGTATATTCCTGACTATATCTAAGAGAATGACTATAACCTAAGAGCTTACTGACTACAGAACAAGGCAGCTGTGGTGAATGGATCTTCTAGCTGATGTTGTCAGGTCAAAGACAGAATACAGAATGCTGTCTCTCTCAGAGACTCTTCAAATTAATATCTCAAAAATCTGCTGGGATAGCTTGCAGAATTACATCATTTCTTGTCATCAGACTCTATTCCAGGTGAACCCCCCACTGCTGGAATCTGGCAATGTTTAGCATTTACCTGTGAAAATACATAGACCTCAGATCTATGGCAGATGCTGGAAGTCATAAAACACTTCCAAGACAATACAGACAGTTCCCTAGTACAGACATCCTGTCTCTTGCTGTCATAAAGTAATTTAATTTCAGGTATTTTTCTGAAGTTTTGCTGTACTGAAGTTAACCTCCGGTGTTCCAGTTTCCACTGTTAAAATATATACATTTAAACAGTTATAATAGTGTATGTACATTTCTGTTCTCTTCCAGCAGGGCACACTGTGGCTACATCTTTAAGCTTCTTACTTTACAAAATCCGTTTTTAGCGCACGTCTGTACAAACAAGTTTGATATACACATGACATACAGTTCATAATGATTGTAAGACAAGCATCTTATATACTGTAGGGCATGTTGATATCCAGAACCAAAAAACGACCGGACCAGTGCTAAAAAAAAACACAAACCAAATGTAACAGTCTTGAGCACCACAGTGGTGTTCAAGACTGTTACATTTGGTTCATGTTGATATTAACAAATGACATATTATTATTTACAAAATTCCAGATAGCTGTGCTGGCAGTATCTCCCTTCGTCACACTTCTACATAAAACATGTTGATATTCACAAATGACATATAATTATTTACAAAATTACCGGTAGCTGGGTTGGCATTATCTCCTTTTGTGACAGATGGAATCAAACCTGAGCCTAAGGAAATACAACTCACAGCTTTAACCTCTCTGTCTACTGCCAGACTATTAGCAAGTTGTACATGTTTTGTTTTAACACTGCCATGCAGACAAAGGATTGGTTTATGTATGGGTAATTACTGAATGTGCCTCTGTTATGTAGTCTCTTCTAAATCTCTAACCATCCTTGCATCTATGTAACTCCAAAAAAAATCCAGCTTCTTTGTAATTAATAACAGTAATATTCATACTGGTGTTATTGATGTCACTGTTCATAGGAGGTTACTAGGCTAATGGCCCTAAGGCTGTTACAAGTCTAGCCATGTTATACCCATGTTCCCTAATTGACCTTGGTTAGATAGCCATTACTTGCAGAGTGAATCTGTGATCAGCACCGACTGCCCCGTCCATAAGGGACATAGGTGCCACCCTCAGGTGAATTTACAGTTTCCCATCCAATTGTCTAAGTTGCACTTGAATATGGGTATTGAGGAGCTCTGCTTTACGTGAACTGGGAGTTTATTCCAG
Source organism: Protopterus annectens (assembly GCF_019279795.1). NCBI lineage: Eukaryota > Metazoa > Chordata > Ceratodontiformes > Protopteridae > Protopterus > Protopterus annectens. The sequence continues at coordinate 1,045,453,708 of NC_056743.1, read as the reverse complement.
AGGAGTGGCAATGTCTGGGAGATACATCTGTCTCTGTAACATGTTCTGCTCATGTCACAGGGTAGGTTGAGATCTGTGAAGCAAGTGACTCTTGTCCCATTTGATTTGAGAATGTGCAGCATTTCCATTAGGGCAGGGTCAGAGACTGCTCTGTATCATGTAGGATACAGGGCACAGTGACAGGGTTTTCAGTCTTTCCATATAGGTTATGTTTTGGAGTCCCTGAATTTTCTTGGTGATAAACATCTGTGGTCTCCAGCTTTTGCAGGTGTCTGGTAAGGTACATGCAAAAGGGAGCATTGTAATCTATTAGTGGTCTGATGAAAGTCGGGAACAGAGGAGTTATAACATCCTTAGTCTTGGAGGTGATGGTGATGCCCTTACTTATGAGATGCCCAATGTAGAAAGCTTTCCTTACCACTGTGGATACATGGAGATTGAACTTTAGATTGCTGTCTACCCATGTTCCCAAATCTCGCACCACTGGGTTTGAGTTTAGTGGGTGCTGTCAATATTATAATTTGCAGCAACTTCTTCTTTGCCAAAGGGGATAATAATACACTGTATAGGTGGTGGTGCTGCGGTAGCATTGTCGCCTCACAGTAAGACGCTGTCCTGTTTGATTCTCAGCTAGAGCGTCTTCTGCGTGGAGACATGCGTGAATGGGCATACTTTCATTGAAGGTTGTGCATCAGGGCTGGTAACTCGGCATGTAAAAATCAACTACCAATCATTAGTGGACCGGAGTTCCACTGTGGCGACCCCTAACCGGGAAAAGCCAAAAGACACAAAGCAAACTATTAATGTAGTAGGGATGTATAATGAATGTAAATACTATAATGCATAGTGTAAGCACCTCTGTGTAGCAAATTCATTGTAACGCAACTTTTATTATGTAGTATTGTTAGGTAAATGGAGCTTTTCTCCTGGGCCTCCACTGAAAATGGGCAACTTGTCCAGTCAGACTTTTCCGGTAAATAAATGTAAAATAAAATAAATAAAATAAATGTTTGTGTATAGTTTTAGTCCATTGCTTTGGCACCAATCATTTGCCTGTGTTAACCCCTTTTGTAATATGTTAGCATCGTTTGAGGACTCAGTAATTAAGCCCAGTTTGCAATCATCAGAGAACTTGGCCCTCTACTTTTGACAGGACTTCAGAGAAATAGATTCCAAAGAGTAGAGGTCCTAGCACAGATCCTTGTGGTACACCACTGGTAACTGGTCTACTGGTAGAGGTGGAATCCCAACTTTGACGGTATGCATTCTGTTGGTGAGCCAGTTGGCTACCCATCTAGTGATGCATGGGTTGATCCTCAGTTGGGAGAGTTTCTCATTGATACCTGAGTTGGGGATTGTGTCAAAAGCCTTGACTAAGTCAAGATAGGCAGTATGTACTGTTTTGCCTTCCTCCAGGGCTTTGGTGACATTCTTGAAGAAGTCCACCAGGTTCAGTAAGCATAATCTACCTTTAATGAAGCCAAACTGGGTTGAGTCAAGAGCTTGAAGGTCACCTATGTCTTGTTGATAAGGTCCATGATGATTCTTTCCACAGCCTTGCAGATAAAGTTGGTTAGGCTTATGGGTCTATAATTCACAGGGTCTGTTGATGGACCCCATTTATGCAATGGGGTTACTGTTGCTCTTCTCCACCCTGCTGGAACAAAGCCAGTACTCAGGCTGAGGTTAAAGACACTGCCAAGTGGTTCTGCTATTTCTTGTTTTAAATTAGTTAGTAAGCAGCCTGGGATGTTACTGGTCCCACAGAGGCCATGTTTTTGGCCTTGGAGAGTATGGCTATGACCTGCTCTTTGGAGATAATAGGTAGAGGACTGGTGTCAGATATGCTTTGTGGTATGGCTAGTGGGGACAGGGGCATGAAATTTGCAGCAAACCTGTCAGCTAGCATGTTGGCAATTTCTTTAGGCTCACTGTGAGAGGTGCCGTCCACTATAACTTCGACACATAGTTGGACATTCCCATTAAGATTTCGGATGTAGCTAAAGAATGCTTTATGGTTATCCTTAGCTAGGGATGCTAATTTAGCTTCTTAAGTAGCTTTAGAGGACTTTACAAGATATCTGATTTGCTTTTCAAGCTGTGGAGGTTATTCTTCTTCTGATGAATAACTTCTCTCTTGTTCTTAGACATCAGTTCCTTCATTTTGTTATATAACCTATTTACACTTGAGGTCCACTGGGGTGGCCTGTTTTTTCATGAGGACCTAGTTTTGATCTGGTCAGGTAAAGCCCAGTCTAAACAGTTTTTTGGGTGGTTATACAGGGCATTTGTGTACTCCTCTGTATAGGAGTCATTGTTGGCTGTGTTAACAGGGGGTTTGAAATTTTTTATACCATCGCCTAGTAGGCTATAGTTTTCTTTGGAGAAATTTTTCAGATTTTTGCTCCTGTGGGGATGTCAGGTCTGATCATTTCTTCAAATGAGAGAGACACATTTATGGTCTGACATTATCAGGGAGGGCAATGCACAGGGGGTAGTGTAGTGATCCTCCCCCAATGTTGGCGAGTAATAAGTCTAGGACATTTGAGCCTAATGTGTTTCTTTGAGCTGCCTGAGAAAGCTGATTTGATAACATCAACTTTTTTACTTTAATTTAAAGTACTTATCACCCTTGTTTTGTTGTGATTTGCAGCACCATGTGTTGCAACTTGCCTATAGTCCTAGTTTAATTTAAAAAGGGGTTTTAAAAAATAAGAATTTGAGTGGGCACATGCCTACTTATGTCCAGTAGCCATGATGTCACTGGACATAGGGACATTAGCATGGAAGAGAAGATCAAAATATAATGAAAAACATTTTTTTCTCAGTTTTTGAGGTATTTGTATTTAAGTGTTTAGCTATTACATGTGCTACAATTGAAATTTCTCATTCTTTTAAGAAATTTGAGCCTATCAATATTATTGCCCTGTAAACAAGGAGAGTTTGAGGTCCACAAAGTGGCATAAGTTGCCACGGCTAATTCCTCAGATATATAGTAATCATCCAAAACTAAATAACATAAAGGGTTTCAATTTTTCTCCCATATATTTCCATGTAATATATTTTTATTATATGCGTATAAATATGCTTTGGAATTTTTTTTTCTTGAGACACCATCATGCTACTCAATGCATTTTTTAAAATTATTTGTTATATTTTATCCCAACCATATTTTATTGTACTTGCATCATATTGTAATGTATCTTGCCTGTATGTATTTTGCTATTGCCTGCTTGACCCAGTTCATAACTGAAAAGGGTTTTTGGACGAGCTCACCTGGTTATCAAACGTTAAATAAATAAAGTATGTTACAGGTCATCATCTATGTAGTTAACTACAGACAACTAAGGACAAATAGTTGTATGCATTTATATATTTCTGTATTTGTCTGTGTAAAATGGTTTTGCTCTATGTATTTGCCTTGAGGCCCAGGTTATGGCTGAAAAGGGTATTTGACCAGTCCACTCACCTTTTTAACAAAAGAGTAACTAAATAAATAAATAAAGAACACACCAGTAGAAAGATAACAAATTTGGTTCGCAGTCATAGATGAAAGGATGTGTAAAAGCATTCGTCACAACTGGATTGCAACATTGCCCCCCCCAATATGAGGTTTCAACTGAAGACACTTTGCAGGTTGATGTATTGAGCCCTGAAATGTTTCACAGGTGCTATCTTGTGACATCTAGGAAATTGTTGGAGAACTGTAAGTTGTGAGGTAAAAATTATTATAAAAATAATGGATCATTCACTAATAAAACTGGGAATGTAGGATATAAAAAAATTGTTGGTCTCAGATCTAATGACGTTTTCTTTTTGCTGAACCTTTTTCCTTAAGTGGAAATAGAACCAACGGCAATGGAAAACAAGTATATAAACTCTAGAAGTGGTAATATGGTGCTGCGGTAGCATTGTCGCCTCATAGCAAGACGTTGTCCCGTTCGATTCTCAGCTAGAGCGTCTTCTATGTGGAGGCATACGTGAATGAGGCATGCCTTCGTTAAAGGTTGTGCATCAGGGCTGGTAACCTTGTACGTAAAAATCCACTACCAATCATTAGCAGACCGGAGTTTCGCTGTGGCGACCCCTAACCGGGAAAAGCTGAAAGACACAAAAAAACAAACACTCTAGAAGTGGTAATTCTATGCACATGTGCTTCTGTGACACATGCCTGTGTAAGTTTTGAGCTAATTCAAAAATGTATCTAAAAGCTCTTCCTCTATGTTCTTTTATCCAGAAGCTAATATAAAACAAATATCTATCTAGTACGCCCTAGCAGATGGTATGGCAGGGAAGCTTTCCTGAAATTCTGTAACTTAACAGGGAATCTGTCAACAATGCAATCTGCAAGTCTCTGAGCTCCTGTGGTGTTTCTATTTCTGGACTTCATTGCTGTCAACAACATAATTAGAGAGAGGAATTCACAAAGGTAAGCTTTGTCAAACATTAGAGCTGGTGACTGCAGTATATAAGGTGTTATCAAATGGATAAGAGTTTTTCTAAACCAAAGTAAACTCTGCTTTTTACACAAAGTTTAAAAGACTTCTTTAAACGTGTTTTCTACTCATTATTTACTAATTAATGATTTTAGCAGTGTGTGCTAAAAACAATGCATTGTTATCTTTTTTATTTTTGCAGGAGGCTTCTCATATTACAGCTTAATTAATTATTAGATCACTCTTTTTGACTTGTGTGGAGCCTTGAGAATGAAGTGGCTGCATATTTTCTCTGCTTCACTTGCTTACACTAATGTTTTATTATACAGCCCCCACGCAACATTAATCTTTTTCCCATGAATTAAGGTGGCTATTAGCAGAGAAGAATTTTGATGCACCCTTTTTGAAACACCATGCAGTAATCACTTAAGAATGCTGGATGAAAGGGAAGAAACTCAAACCCACTGTCAAGATACTTTATAGCATAGCCATATACACTACCTTTGGTGACAGCTCTCAGTTCCTTTTTCCTGTGTGAAAGGGTGAATTTTATTGCTGTAATTCCCATCCCCCATGCCCTGGGAACTCTAATAAACTTTTATCATGCTAGGAGAAGGGGGAGTTAAGAAAGAGAATGTTTGACTGCCAATGCATTCATATTTGCAGTGTGTAGGCAACACTGTAATCCGACTGCCCACAAAGAGGGTCATCCACACCATGGTGATGTGCATGTCAGGAGGGCATGTCCCTTCTGTACTTTATGTTTCAGCTGCTTACATGATTCATGTGCAAACAAGACTGATATTGTGATTCCAGATGGGCTCATTCCTTTGCATTGAAAAGAGTGAGGGAAGCAGAGTCACAGTGCGTTTAGATGGCCACTGTGCTATAACTCCAGAGTGGGAAGCATACACTTTATGTTTGGTAGAATAATTACTGATGGGCTGTAACACAATCCTTTCTGCCTTCTTAGAGACTGCTGCATACAGCATATTAAATATGTATCGAAGATCTCCCTCTACTTTTTCAGTTTATATATCTCACTTTCTATTGCAGTTTCATCCTGTTTTCTTTAACTTCACACTCTTTCTCTGTTACTTTCTCATCCTCCATGTCATTCTCCCTCCCCTTCTAAGTGTATTAAACAGCATCCTGCCTCTTTACCATCATCTCCACTCTTTATCATTTAAACTCCTGTGTAATGTCTGTTTTAGCTTCCCCACCCCCCTGCTATCTCCCACACATTTTTGTTGTATACTCCATCTCCTTCTCTTGTGATCACTTTCTTCATCTCCTTTTTTACTGTACAGTTTGCTAAGTATGAATTTGGTTGATCTGTGGTTCTGCTTTGTTTTTGGTACCTTAACACTCTAGGAACAAACAGCTGCCACATATTTAACAGTGTAACTTATTGCAATTGGCACGTTTTGTATATTTAAAATGTTGTTCTTGTATCTACCAAGAAAGATACCAAGTATACCATTGCTTGCCCCAGTGACCTAATGGATGAGCCAGTGGCCTACTAAGCCAGTGATTGTGGGTTCATGTCCCATTTAGGGTAATATAATCTGGCTGCATGAGTGTTGATTATATAATGGTTAAGGTGTTTACCACACAGTCACAAGGTACAATATTTGATTTTCACCTTTGACAGGGTAATTGGCTAGGTTTAAAAAGGCCCACAATGGGAGATAACCTAGTCCTGAACCATGAACATTTGTTATTCATTGCATTTAATATGTCAAAACATTGTATTTTTTTTACAGCAGCAGTAAGAACACTACGCCACTGTTTTTGTTTTAGCTTGGATCATGCCATGTAAATGTTCAGATCAAAGTTCAGATGACATTGTATATAATGCTCTTCATTTTCCACAGATAATTAAATAGAAAGTGACACCTGCACATTTCATCATGTGTATTGTTGTCAGGTCTGCAGCTGAATATGTGCAGGAAGAAGGATTACCATTAAGCAAGACTTTACACTACAGAGCAGCGCCCAGGAGACAGAGGTATGATCACTGCATGTTACACACTGTAAGCAAATGCTGCATGTAGCATATACTGAATACTGAGTATGTGTATATATCCAGAGGTACACTGCTGACATGAGGTATGTTTCCCATGTGTGCACTCAGCTCTCATTAGTTATTGGCCCTACAGTAGTATGTACCGAAACTACTTAATGAGTATATCCAGGGAAACGTAACATTCAACTGAAAGTACCTTGTTGAATGTTACCTCATTAGACACACTTCTCTGTGATGAGGAGCCCATGACTATGTTCTGCTGTACTGTAGTTCTGCAGCATGTGTAAGTAATGTTTGCTCCCTCACTAGGTGTTTTTATTTTTTACACATGTATGACCACAGAGTTGATATATTTATTGTGTTGGGAGCAAAGTCCACAATGAGTTTCATTCTTTCATTTATTTTTTTTCATTCATTCATTCATGCATTTAGTTAGATAGTTAATGTTCTGTTAAAATGATTAGCCCTGTAGAGCTAAGGCCCATTTACAGGGTGGGCCCTGGGGGATAGTCCCATAGAAAAGTACTCCTTTACACAAGAGTACAGCTATATGAAGAGTTCAACTTAGAAAGTAAAATTACAGTGTCAACAGGTACAGTCTGAACACAATATGTGTAGCTGCATGATAATGTGGAAAGTATCTGACAGTAGTGTAGGTTTAAAAAGATTAAATGAAATTTCGAAAAATGTTCTTAGGCAGTCAGTATGATTTAGTACACATTATATATGCTCAAATAATGCCTGGTGGGTATGCTTATAATGTTTATCTTCAGTTTACACCATGTATTTTATCTTACTCTACTGTACATGCAAGTCATTATATTTTCATTGCTTGCATATATGCAACCTGTATTGCTGTGTATGTCCCGGGCTCTGGCTTAAATTGGTCACTTGTGTTCAGTGTTCTACCATAGTTAACATTTCAGATAAATAAATAACATATAGCTACATACAATCATGTACAACTTTGCATACATAATCACAGTCTGTGTAAAACTTTTACTATGCGCAGGATGAGTTTAAACATATAATTGTGTATCACAGTTTACAGTTTTGTGTGTTTTCTATATACTTGCCTGGCTTTGTACTACAATTTACACAATGGCTTAATTACATGCTAGGATGACATTTTGTGGATTGTACTGAGTACAGTGGGTAAGGGATGAACTACTAATTACGTATTGTTACACACATTGCAGTGTGCTGGCACATTTCGGTTGTCTTTGCTCAGTGTTTAAATTATGCATACGGGATAAAGCTTATCTAATTTCTAGAGGAAATGAATACCATTCTACGTTTACGTCACATGTCTCGTGTATTCAAATGAGACACTGAGGCATGGTATGGGTTCAAGTCATTTACTGTAATAAACACATCAGGAACTGTAACTAGAACATATACTTTGAACTTCATAAGCTTACTGACAGACTCATTACTTCTAACACACTCAAATATGCATCTCCATTCAAGCTAACACTCATACTGAATGACTATACAAAATGGTACTTGTCTCGCATGTGCTCAGTAACTTATATGCATGTGCTGTCTAGCTGCAGTGGCTGACTAGGTACAATACACACAATGATCTATATCCTCCCTCTTTAATTTTGTTCGACATGCAAAATAGTAGAACAAAGACATGTTAAAAGCTAGACAATATATCAACATTTCAGTAAACAAAAACTGAGTTCAAGTCCAAGTTGCTGCGTGTTTTGGATTCAGTTTGGAAATTCTACCTGATCTGGTAACATAAACATTCTGACTGGGTTTAGCAACAGGGACAATATCTGGGGATTCTTTCACAGTTGGAACATCAGGGATTACATCAAAATTATTTGAAGAAAGCACACTGTCCTTTTGAATTCAAACAGGTGTAAAGTCTCTTTGGGAATTAGTCGTCGGCACAGGCAATCTGCTGCGTCACTGGTTTGGAGACATGTAACATATGTCTTTGATTCCTTCTGAAATCCATTCCTTAAAATTGCTCTTCATGATTCCCACTCAGTCATATCCTTCAGATGTTTGCATTCTTACTTCTCTTTGTAGTAATGGTCTAAGGGGTTTACTGGTCTAATCATAGTACAACTTTTGTGACTGACATTTTCTCAAAAGTTGAGCCTTGACCACTCTATTGTTCTTTGTGTTTGGTACTAACAATTGTTTAGTGATTGGAAGAGTTCTAGTCTGTTTGGACATTAATCTTTGAACAGATGTGTGATGATAGGAGTACTGCCAGCCATGCCAGGAGAAGTAGGACAGTGGATGTATAACTTATGCCACCATAGCTAGTTGGAATTTTGTAAATAATTATATGTCATTTGCATATCAGACTGATTTGTAGAGATGCTTGTGCTGAAAATGTGTTTGTGAGGTTTGCTTGTATTAAAATGTATCCACAGTGTGTGCTGCTGGAAGGAAAAGAAATGTACATGTATTATTGTAACCAAATTAAATGTATACATTGTAACAGCATATAGTGGGAGAGAAGAGGTTACTCCACCTGACTTTGAAAAATATTCCTAAAATTAAATTACTTTATGGGTTAAGCCATAAAGATGTTATTCCACAGTTTTGAATGGAGATAGAGTTGCAATGTTTTGCTAGAGAATAGGTTGCAGCTCCTGTAGGAAGAGTGGAATGTTTTTTTGGTTTTATTACTTCCAGCAGCTGCACCACCTCTCAGCAATGCTCTATTTGTGTGTATTGTAACTCATGGATGCTAAACTCTGGTAGCTTCTAGTGATGGGGAACAGTGCAAGAAACAGAGTCAGATGAACAGATGTATGTGATATTATGTACAGAAATAATATTTTAATATTAGAGGAGACTGAAGTCTCAGGAGCATTCTGTATTTTGTCATAGATCTGACAACAAGTAACTCTCACCCACTGTGCCTTGCTCTATTCAAAAGTAGGAACAGTAATTCTATTAGTCAATCAGGAATAGATAGTGAGACTAGCTAAATGCTGTTTTTCCTATAACTGCATTAAACTTTCCATCGTTGTTATTTTTAATATTCCTGTGGCTGAAACTCTGTTTACTATAAATAGATATTTAGTATGTTCTTGTTCTTTTATTATTTATTATTAAATATATTTAAACTTTTCATTTTGGCTGGTCCTTTTTGGAAACTTTTTAAGCTTTGAGAGTATTTGCATATATTTATTTGGTGATAACTGTGCCACTCCTGAACATTACCATCTGTATTAATATTAACTTCGCTCAGTATAATTGGATACCCTTTTAAGTGCCTTATGGTAACTGACTGGTGACAGTAAATCTATGTTATCATCTGGGCAAAGTTGGTAGAGCAGGTCATTTGTGCCACTCTTTCCCAGGTTGTGTGTGTGAAAATTAAATCTCAAAGAGTGTGTGTGTCAGCTACTTGGAGCAGGGACACAAAGCACTGCTTTCACAGAGAGCGTGCTAAATATAGCTAGTCCACTAGTGTCCACTAGACATATGTGCCAAACCAGGGATAAATTTCCTGTTCCCCATCCAATTGTAAAAGTTACACTTGAATTGGGTTAGGGAGGAACTCTGCTTTGCATGGATGGGGAGCCTATTCTAAAGATGAGGTAGTCTCTGGGATACATACCGGTCTCTCCACCAGGTCCTGTTTATATCACAGGCAAGGTTTAAGTCTTTAGAACAGGTAATTCTGGTTCTGTTTTTTTTTTTTGCGAATATGCAAGAGGTCGATCAGAGTGGGGTCTGACAATGCCTTGTATGCCAGGCATAGATCTCCCCTCAACAGCCTGTAGGAGGCAGACTACAGAGATAGGGTCTGCATAGGACGTTACTTAAGCCTTGTATTATTTTAGTAGTGTACCAGAACAGTAATTCAGCAATGCAATTGTACATATTTGCCAGTATAGAACATTTTTTTGCTAAATATTATGTGACAGTAATTCATTTTGCTTTTGAGAGTCATCCAATTCAGTAAGTTTTGTGTGCTGCAATGATGTGTTCCTGAAGGGATGAGGGTAACAAATTTGACATTCTGGGATAGGTGGAAACTATTTTAAGATATAATGTTTTATAGCTGCTAT